>NW_005054336.1:2346053-2358553 GCF_000277835.1 Geospiza fortis
GCAGATTCTCAAGTGACAAACCACACAAGTTACTCAAGAAGGTGAGCAGCTGCCCCACTAAATGTTTGTCCATTAACAGAATGAAAGAAGCAGTTAGGTTGGAAAGGGTCTCTGAGGTCATTGAGTCCAACTTTTGACTGAACACCACCTTGCCAAACTAGACCATGGCACTAAGCACCATGTTCAGTCATTTCTTCAATACCTCCAGGGATGGCGACTCCACCACCTTCCTAGGCAGTCCATTCCAATGTTTAACAGTCTTCTCCATGAATAAATTCCTCCTGATGTCCAGAACGTCTAAGACTAATTAAATTTCTGGGTTTAATTCTTAGTCTCCGAGTAGGTTGACAATGTTAAGCAAGAGGAAGGCAGTCACATTTATATATTATTTCATAACAGCATCCAGAAATGCAACTGTTCCTCTTGCTTGACTGAAAGACTGCCTCTCCTTTCCTTTACCAAGCTCCTCCAGCAGCTTCTGAAGGATAAGGCTGAGGGCTGAAGGGATAACACCAGGAGGGAACTAGTGGCTGATGTCATCTTCTACCAGTCTGTTACTCACACCCCCTTCATTTGAATGCTTTCAGAATTTTGCTTACAATTTCATCACCCATCTGCATTTTAAATATTAGCCTGCAACATACTAGAATGGATACAGCAAGCCAAGGGTGAAGGAACTGTTCCCATAACTTAGAAGAAAGAAACTAAAAACACAAAGAAAAGGGATTTGTAAGAGGGTCTGGATTTTAACCTTCCTTGGGGTGAGAGAATAAGCACGGCTACTACTCTAAGCACTTAGATGTTGAAAGCTGTTGTTTTTCCTCTTTGAACTTTTTACCAGTTGTAGCAATTAAATGACAAAGTTGTCTTTAGCTCATTAGATGATGAGTTAATTATATGCCAAAATTAACCTTTGTTAAGCTCTTAATAGAACATCTTTTATCTGAGTAGCCACAGTCTGTGTTAAAATTCTTAATGATCTGGGCTAAAAATCAATAATTTGTATGACTTCCATATATAAAGTGGGAATTAAATGTATCTTTAAAATGTACTATAATGATAACCTCAAGCTGAAATTGAAATAAAGATATTCCTTGGCGATTTCAAGGACAACACTTTCACCAGTGTGGAGGCCGTGTAAGCCACTAAAGAACATTGACACTGGGGACAGCTCTCCTGCCTGAAGCACAAAGATAAATCAAGCTAAGACTATGTCCAAGATTTTGATTTTTCAAATATTTTTTTGCTGCAGCCCTGTATTTCACATTTGTGATCCTCCTATACATATCAATGTTCAGTCAGGACTGACTGTTGTCTTCTTAAAAGTCAGAGGAGTGGATTCATTTTGAGAACTTATATACCCCATCAATGATCAAAAGAGTCTAATCATTCCCCCATGCAGGGAGCTGATAGATGCAGTGCCATGCCTTTCCCCATGTAATCAATTGCTAGCTAATTTGACAAGAACTCAACAGCCATTCTGTAGTTCAGTTCACATTAAGGCTTTTATGTTTAAGGAAGCAAAAGTCCTATTGTTTGGCACTTAAATTGCATGTGTTCAGCAGAAGACAATGAATATGTCTTACTGATTACTCTGTCTGACATTAATGTATGAATTAGGGAGATGTCTCATTAAAATGATAAAATCCTCAATCCGAAGTGTCAATTATCAATAGTTTAACGCTTTTTCTTCCTTTGGATTCCCATTTGAGTCACCCACAGAAGACTAATTTCATATACTCTCTGGTACCAACTCAGAGACAGAAAACTTTAAAACTGAAGACTGGTTTTACTAATGAGGCCTAAAGGCCACTGAAATCCTTGTGATTTCAGCAAAGTTTCACTCAGAGTTATCAAGAATTATTCTCCAGAACCTTGACACAGTGATATCTGTATCACTGTGACCATCATCTTCAGGTTCATTCTCTTCCCCTAATGCCAGAGAACACCTTCTCCTTGAGAGATGGGCAAGTATGGCTCCCTGATGATGTTAAGCTGTGACTTGTAGCCTGCACCACACCTCAGTTAGCCTGTGTGGAAGTCTGGATGGAATTGAGCCAATTTTTAAGCCTCACCATCAATGCATTAATGTTTATTAATTGAGAGGAGAAAAAAATTATCAAAATAACTATTACTTTCTAGTTTTTTATCTGATAACAAGTTTAAGTATTTATGAGGTCGTGAAATAGGAAGAAAATAAAGATAAGATTTCAATTTCACAGTTAAGAATAAAAACAATGTTGTAAAATCTTTCAAGCATCTTTCAGCTAAAGGAATTCTGTGCATATTTTTAACAACATGGCCCTATTTATAATATTTACTTGCAACAAATCTGTATAGAGTCCATACGTCTCAGACCTCCCAGACGTGCCAGGTTGCTGGAGCATAGACTGACCTCTCACAATTTGACCTTGTAGAAGGTGCCTCCTTGGGTGCTATTGCTAGGACAAGTCAATTTGAGCAGATATGGTAAGGCAGGCTGAAAGATGGGAATTATCAGTCAAGATTGCTCTGCCAACAGGCACAGATCGCTCTACGATAGCAGGCTGAAGGTTGTACTATTCCCTGAAGGCAGTTTGGTAAATAAGGAGGTTATGGGTATGTTACTGTCAAGCATGAAGAAATTTTTGTTGATATATTCTCAGAAACTAATTTTTTTTTCTTTAATAACCTGCAGGGCTGCTCTTCAGCAAAATTACCAGTCAACTCTGACAGCCTAGGCTACAATAAGCTGAATCACACTCCAGGTCTTTAAACATTTGGTTTGCTTTTTCTTACTAGCTTGTTTTAAGTGTGCTTAGGAGGGTGTAATACAAAGTAAAACTGAATCTTTTCAGCTAATCAAAAGAGAGAAGTCATCAGAGAAAGACTACACCTGTTCAAAGATGCAAATTGATAACGGAGTTGCATATCAAAACAAGACTACTGTTCATTTTTTAAAAGGTGCAAATTACTAATCTTCAGCCTTTTTTAATAACTTATTAAAAGTTTCTACCAGTGAAATTTAACATAACACTAAACAAAACATACTAAATATGGTACAGTGAGGATACATAGCCTTCTTCAGTCTCACATTTGAAATGCAGTTATCTTGGTTACCAACTCTGGCCACTTGTTCACTGCAAAATAATCAAAATTTAAAATTGCCCTTCCTACACCTACAGAATAAAGGATTGTGTTTTGCTTTTCCCATCTCAATATGCACAAACAGGAAGCACAGCACCACAAAGGGACTCAAAGAGCAGAACCTGCCCATACCAAGCAGAACCTGGGCCAGGAAATGTTACCCTCAGAGGGAAGCAGACCACCAAGTCAGGGCATTCTATGTACTTGTATGCAAAGTCCCATTTTCAATTAAGGCATTTAAGAGTCTGGTAAGGACATCAGAACACAGGAGAGCCTTGTAGTTGGCCCAGAAAATTAAAACCATGGATGGTAAATCATCTTCTGATACCTTTCTTCTTGGTCAAACTAACTTAGTTTGATTTGACAAGTATTAATTAGAAATTACCTGTCTGCTCACTGGTGATCAGCTGAAAAAGGAGCCTCCACAGAACTCTCTTTCTTGTGTCTTACTGTGAGACATCAGACAAGACACTGGCTTTCCTGCAGTGCTGAGCAGCCAGGCTCCTTTATCCTCTAAGAAAGCAGATCCTGCAATTCAACAGCAAAACTACAAGCTGCCTTAAGAAATTTCAGCTCCCCAAAACTCCATCACATCCAGAGCTGGAATCTGTTGCTCATCTTTTTTGCCTGTTTTTGTTTGTTTATTATTGGTTTTAATTTTTTTTAAGCTACAAACTCCCCAGTTTCTTGCACAGCTCCTTTCGATTTGATTTCTCACCCGCTTGACTAGAGACAGAAGTAGGAATTAGCATTACTTTCACATCCTCCACTTCTCCTCACATCTCAGAGCAGTGATGTTTTTTGTCTCTACCAGACAGCTCAGAACCTGACCTGGAGCCAGCTGGACAAGGCTACAGTTCTGCTCTCCAGGGGCCTGACAGTTCATTCAAAATCATCCTGAAACTGCCCACAGACCTCTGTGGCCTATAATGCCCACACCATGTAGGGCAAGCAGCCAGAGTGACTGTGACCCCAAGGCCCTACTTTGGACACCAGATACTCACATCTGTTGGTTACTTAATTTGATCTAAATTGCCCTAAGCCATCACATTTTGATAAAACTGGTGCTGGAGACATTCATTCTGTTCTGCATGTCAGGCAGGGCAAGGCAGAGTGGAAAACTAAATCAAGCCAAAAAATGTTGATCACCCCCAAAATAAGCCATCCAAAGGACACTAGTTTTTCAATCACATTATTTGGAGAGATGGTGAAACATAGAGGTGTGGGGAAAAGGCACTTTGGATTGTCATTTGACTGTGCAAACACTTTGTCAGGCCCACCCCATTTTTCACTGAAGCTGGGGAAGGCAGCCTCTGAACCTCGGAGCAATGGAATGCAGGCAGTGGTCTCTCCAATTGCTCCTCCAGTCTAAACTAAAAGGTCCCTGCCTCTCAGTCAATCCTCCTGCTGTCCCTTTGGCCAATCTCTGGGCTAGACTGGGTAATATCATTCTGAAAAGTGACTTCACAATGAATCAGCCACAGAAAAATCTAAATTTAACCTCTGACCCTATGGAATCACCTCCACAGGGATATGAGCAGGTCCTGGTTTTATGAAGCAAAATCTCAGATTGCATGGGTAAAAATACATTCTTTCATGAATGAAATTTGCAATGATGCACTGACCAAAAAAAAAAAAAATAAATAAATAAATGGTTTTCACTGGGTTGTAAAACTGGTGGAAATGTAAAATTTCCTAGCTTTGTGTACAGATGAGATGTCAAGATGATTTGAAATACTTCCTAGATGTAAGAAAAAAAAGGGATGAATAAATAACATACAACATATGTGGAATATAAACCAATGCTGTAATTTGCCTCATTTTTTCACAGAAAAGAACTACATAAACATGAACATGCCAAGGATAAGACATGATGCTAAGCTGCTACTGCAGTAATATGTCCTTTAGCTATGTGGCTAGGTGGAATGGATGGATCCAGAATAAACACATATACACCTTTTTTATTACCTGTATCTACCCATATGTTATTTCCCACTGTCCTCAGCAGATTCTTATGTGTGTACAGAGTTCAACTAAAATGCTGAATGTTATGAATGCATAAGCCAGTGTGAGATTCAGAAAATTGAAAAAGACCAAGCTATCACCCCAAAGTTGCCTCACTCTTTGCTTGTTCTTTTTTTCTCAAAAACACAAGTTGCATTTTGTTTTGGTGGACCAAGGAAACTACGTCATCCCACGACTCTTTACTCAATTTTCAAGTCTGTTCAATTTTGTCTTCTAGAGGACAAATTGACTAGACTGGGGCTGTTATTGCCATGCTTGCTATAGCCTATAGGGAATTGTTTTGTATAGTTATTTGTACCTGACTTTTTTAGGCATCAATTTTGTGACAGTCAGCATATGTATAAGCACATGCTTTTCCTCCTCACTCCAATAAAGTGTTCATCATGAAGGGAACTGGACAGGTAAGAAAACAACATATTCTGTGTCTATCAACCATCAGCATGGTTTGAACACTTACACACATACATAGAAAAATGAGTGTTGTCAGCAACCACCATGAAACCACCACCAGTAACTGCTGCACCATCCTTGCTATGTGTCAGACCTTACCAAGTAATGGCACTACACCAAGCAGATGAAACCCACACTCCAACTGTGTGGTGATTATGTAGCAACTTCAGTCTGCAGGTTCTCTTGACAGTTTCTGTCCAGTAACCCATACTGAATAAGCCATGACCACATAAGCCTCCAATACAGAGAAAACATCAAGACTGAGTTTCTCCTTGCAACTCCTTCACAGATGAAAACTAGTCCAGGCACATTGATGTGCCAATTGTATCTCACCTGTGGGGTGCAGATAAGAAATTAAGTCCAACTTTTTCTGCATTGCTGAGTCAGGAGTGTGTGTGTTTGCACAGTCAAATGACAATCCAATTTTTGCATTCTTAGAAATAATGCCTTCCCTGTTTGGATAACTAACATGTTCTGCTACTCCATGGGATGTTACTTACCTTGGCATCCAGTGTGTCTGTAACTCATCATCGTTGCCAATGTCAGCTGGTCCACCTGGGGCACGTGGACAGCTGGAGGTGTGCAAAAACTCATCTTTCTGAGAAGAGTATAAGCACTCTTTGAGCAATCATGAAGATGAGTTGAAGACACAGCTCACAACCTGAAGCTGAATAAATGGTGAATGGAGTATTAGTTGCCTACTTACAATCCCTACAATTAGAAGGAATCCTCTTCAGGGACGTGATTCAAATTAACAAGTGTGACCACATTAACCTGGCCACCAGCAAAGTGGTCACTTGCAGAAAAAACCTTATTAAATGGCTAAAATCACTGGCTAAATTCACTCCAACTACATAGAAAATTTCTTTATTGTCTCCTATGAGTCACCAACTCAATATACAACTGGAAATTTTTGTTCTGTTTATGTGGTTGTCAGATTCTTATTATATACCAGATTAAAATAGGCAATTGCCATTTTGCCCAGGTTTCAGAAAATACTTTGACTATGTATTAAATCTTTTTTCTTCATCATCATAAGAAGAATTCAGATAAGTGTAAATTAAGACACAGAAGCTTTAAAAGTAGCAGAGGCTCACCAGCAGCTTCTGCCACTGTGTCACTGCGTGCTTTGTAGTAAGTTGTTTTGTGTTGCTCATTCTGCCTGCCTAGGCCAGTGGAAGTCTGCTCTGTCTGTCAAGAGTAATCCTAATATTAGGAGACTCCAGGCAAAGGACTGAACATGGTCTGGCACTCCCTGTGGCTGTTTGTTTGATGCTGATTTCACAGCCATCGAATGAGCCCTTAACCTTGTCACTCGTAGCTCCTTTTTGGCAGAATGTCAGGTAACAAAATTGGCCTTGAGAAAATGCCAGACTTTTCCAGTTCCTCTTCAACAGAAGATCCAGTTGTTTTGTCAGCAGTTACTCATCCCTTGATATTCCCAGGTCATTTTCACTAAGCTCAGAAGCAGAATGCACTGTCCCACACTCCATTTCACTAGTGCTAAACTTCTCAAAATTTCCAGGGTAAGAACCTATATCATTTGTAGGATTTTAAATATAATCCTACTAATTCTCAAAACATGTATTTTGTACTGTAGAAAAATCAATAAATAAGCAATTTACCTGCTATGTTAGACTATGATGATACCAATAGGTGGAACTAGTTACACTCAGACAAGGAAAGGAACAGTGACTGGTTCTAAGCCACAAAAATTGGGAAAAATATATTTCTAGGCAGATGCACAATGGAGAGAAAAATGGTGAACTTTGTTACATGAAAAGCACACATGTTTTTATATTGACAGTGGGGATTTTTTTCAATGTTCAGATTAGTTACTATACCTGTTAACTGTCTGACTAAATGCCCAAGTCATCTCCATACCAAACCCTTAAGGTACATATCAGACACAGGTCAATATTTTTGATCTCATAGGCTTTGAGATAGTTCCAGCTTTTAATCCTCAGTAGCTCACAGTAAAAGAGGATGGATTTTCTCCTCTTGTTTAATTTCTGGGACAAAGCAATATGTTAGAAGTACCTGTTTATGAGCTGGTATTGCAGAGCTAATGCCATGACTATAGATTTTCTCTCAGTGGTCATGTATTTGTTCAATATGATCTCGATCTTTTTCCTGCATAATTTGATATATGTATCTATATATGTATTTAGATATCTATTTCTTAGCTGCTAGAGCAGGAGGAAAGGAAAGTCCCTCTAGTTCCTCTTCAAACTCTGCAGAGTGCTGTTTCAAATCAAAAGTCCTTATTTATTACTAAACTTCCTTCATAGATATATTATGTTGGTAATCCATCTTCACGTTTATAGTTGCACTAAGACAAATAAATCCATGAGCAGTAGCCTTCAGGGTGTTTATTGTGTTATTCAGGTATGTAACAAGAACTGCATGTGAAAGTCACCATTTGGGGAGTTTTACCAGCCTGTCTCTGAGGCCAACACAAAAAGAAGAGGATGCTGGTTTCAGACTGGAACAAATTGCTGTGATGTTTCTGCTGCCCAGCAAAATCTGCTAACTATGATGGTTCTAATGGATTTATCTCCTGTCTGGGGCCCTCTGCTCCCAGTGCTACAAATCATCAAACACTATGTGGTCAGGTGAAAAGCCTGACCCTCAGCATGAAGGTTTGTCACAAGGCAACCTGCTGGTTCCTCCATTCTTTCAACATCTACAGGGGTGATACCTTGCTTGTGCTGATACTTACTTGTGCTGTAACTGTGCTTGAATGAAGGTTTCTCCATCTTTAGTGACATCCCCTTTAGTCTGGAGATGGAGGAAGCAACAGCAAGGATAAGAAAACCCCCAAATTGGCACCAGAGTTTAGGTAGTAACTTCAACTCACCAGAGCATTGCTAAAATCATACAAGGACAAGAAAAGAACTCCATGTGACCCATCACTGGCAGACAGCTTGCTCCTAAGACTAAACACTGAAACCAGCAAACCTCCAGAACCTGTTCACACCTTCTTGCAGGGCTTCACAGCTGCATTCTACTTGCACATGTCCCAAGGAAGAATCACAGGTGGATCTCTGCAACACTGAACCTTTGAACAGGGCAAATGGTACAAAGTTGCTGACTACTTATGTATCTGAGTCCTCCCCTTCAGCCCTCCAACCCACTTGGAGTAAACATGCAGGTTTTCAAAATGCGCAGCTCTTGATTCACAGGCTGGAGGTAGGATTCACAGGCTAGAGGGACTCTGGGGCTATCACAATGTGAGATAAAGTTGAGCAGCACGTAAAAGTCACTGTCATTCTGTAGTGCAATCAATACATTCCTTCAGAAACTTATTAAGCAAAATATAGACTATGACAGGAAGTTTAGAAGACTGCAATAGAGCACCCAATGCTATGCCTTAGGTCTGAAGAACAGTAGTGCAAATGGGAGAGCAATTTGCATAGAGTGATGTCTATCAAACTGCAAGCACAATTTCTCTCTCACAGGCTGGAAGCTTAAGTAGCTAGACCATCTCCAGGGTGCTTCTGAATCATTCTAAAATCAAAAGTGAGAATAAACTTGAGCAGCTCTAGGAAAATGGTAAATTCGGGAGGCAAAAGGAAATAGAAATCTTCCCCAGTCAGCTCAGACAGCCAAAGCCACACTACAGCTTGACAAAGTAATCTTCCAAGTAGAATCACATGCGCAAGAGTCTTCTCATTTTTGTTACTTTGTCACAATGACTTTGGCTGAGGAGTCCTTTTCAGCCCTGCAGCCCCTTCAAACGTATTTGCTGAAGACAATCATAGCAAAATATGAATGTTAGCCCTGTAGCTGTACATCATTATACAGATGTGAAGACAAATACAAGACGGTTTTAGAAGAAAACTGAAGTGAAAAAGGTAAATGTGTTGTGACCTTAGATCATATGCCACTATTTTCTGAAGTAATCTTTACTGAATTCTTCTTTCCAGCTTCTTGATTCTATGTTTTGTTAACAGTTGCACGTGGCTCACGGCTCCTTCCTTCCTGGGCAGATCACGGGGCACAGCCCGTCGTGCCCAGCCTCTCACGCTCCCATCGCTGCACAGTGTGTGCCTTCCCATGTGTGCATCCTGCTCTGCAAGCATCCCTGAGAAACAGGGACTGACAAGACAAATTTCCTCCTGACAAAAGATAATTTTTCTCCCATTGGATTCATAGCATTAAGCTGTTCAATGGAATTTCAGAATTAAAACCATTATTATAAGACATCAAATGCCTTTTGTATTAGTATAATAAAATAATATAATCATCTCTTGTCCATGTGCAGGGAGGAACTGCAGTACCAGAAGAGCTGTTGAGCTTTGTGGTCCCCTCCTGCCTTTTTTCTGGAAAGGAAACCAGCTGAGACATCACAAAGAAAATAACCTACCTCTGGAGCTGCTATTGATACTGCACTGCATCTTAAATGTTTCTCTGCCAGAAAATTCCTCTGCTTTTGCTAGGAATAGCCAGCAGAAAGCTGGCAGAGAGTATCATCATTTTTTAATGACTGTAAATAACAGTCTGTTATAGGTATGCTTAAGCTTTGTAAACCATCAAGACTGGAATTTGACAAAACATTGGTGGTAAATGGCTACTAAGCACCTGAGTGCATTTTATTCCACAGAGAGGCTGAAAGTCAAGGAAAGATACAAAGCAAAGTCTCCTTCCATAACACAGTTTAGGTATGGTTGCAAAGGGCACATGCATTTCAGCTCTGGTTGAGATTTGTGTTAAAATGGCCTCCCAAGGGTATTTTTCTCTTTGGTTCTACCTTCTTCCAATTTCGTAGTACAACAAATTCCTCTTCAATGAACAGAAGGAAAAAGAAGACATCAAGCTATCCTCCAGGTGAGAACACTTCATCACATTAATGATCAGGTTAACTCAGCTGTGCTTCCCGAAGCTTCAGTTGGAGAGGGAGGTAATCTTTTTGGAGATAACATCATCTTTGACACAGCTGTGGTATTTCTGCAGTGGGTACTATTATGCACAAGACAATGCAAGTACTTTAAATACCTTTGAATTTGTAGGTATTTGTTGCTAGGGAATGTGCTCTGGGAGGCACCAGTGGGGAGAACAGCTTGCAAGCTCAGCACAGCACAGGCAGCTGTGGGACTCACAGAGCTCACCAGCACTGCATCAGTCCTGCATAGCTCCAGATTTTGGCAGCTTTTTGGGGTCCAGAGTTTTAAAGCAGCAATCTTCTGTCATTTTAAAACATAAACTAGAGACTGCAGATAGCATTCAACTTCATGAATTGGATCAGCTTTAAAGAGTGGCATCATAAACCAATATAGTGCAGCCCCATGTTTATTGATTCTCAGTGGTTTACAAATAAAATCTGTTTATAAGCTTTTAAAAAACATCCTCCTGTAGCCACTGCAAATCCAGCTTAGAACCTGCAAATCAGGCTGAGCTTCAGCACACATAGTAGAAGTTAACAGCCCAGTTGTTGGCCTCCCCTCTCCCTGCATAACATTTAAACAAGCACAAAAATACAGGAGGTATAAGCAAGGACCATCACTAGATCTGCAATTTAAACTAATTTCCTATTCATACAAACAACACTGTGATTACCAGAATAAAACTCTGATTACTCTCTTATAATCATATTGGTTCTCTAGCAGGAATAAATAATAGTAAAACCTTAGCTGCCATTACAGTAAGCAAATAGGATTGCAATACAGGAAAGAGGTCCACAGAGTAAGTGTGTGCTGCTTTGATCTACTGCTTTCAGAAATACAACACACGTTAAATTCAACTCCTAAGTGGAAAAAGGTCAGCAAGCAGAATTTCCACAATAAAAGCTCTGTGGTTGCAGGTGTTCAGTTACATACATCATCTCCTCCCCTGAAGATGAATACCAGGATTTGTGATCAACTTGACACAAAGGATTGTACTGCTCACAGCAGGATTTATTTACATTTACTCTGAGAAGAACGCTCTCTCCCTCCCTCTCTCCCTCTCTAAAATATGGCCAGCAATATAGTAGTACCTGCACACTCTTGCCATTTGATCACATTTTCAATAGCACATTTTAATTCCAGAATAGACTAGGACATTCTCCCACTTCTATTTCTTCTTAAAATATTCACCACCCTGCCTTTCTCTTGATACATTAATACTCAAGTTCAAGTTCCTGCACTCTAAGTCTTGGGATCTAAACATCCTTGTGAACCATCTGCTGAGTTCAGGGATCTATTTAGATTTTCTGTCTGAAAGTCCACCCTGGATCTGAAAAGGCATTTGCAAAAAAAGTCTGGTTCATGCATTTCCTCAACAAAAATTATACTAAAAAAATTAAATTGAATTTACTGTTTATGCTATCTTTAACAGCGCAAACGGAGGCTAAGATCTTACCTCCAGATACACTGTATTTTACTATCCCTTTTCTCCTTCTTAGTTACTTCCAATTCAATATAAACTTAGTATCCAAGGCAACTCCCCAGCTATAAAGCATGCAAGCAAGGCTCAGAAGGTGTTTTCTTCCAAGTGACTGCTGAGCCCACTGGAGCAGTTGGTGGCCTGTCTCACATCCTGGCATGTTCTTACAGCCTGCAAATGTGAGGATCCAGCCCCCTCTCACCCTGTGTCTCTCCACAGGGCCTCTCCTCCACACAAGGTTTTGCTCCAAGATTTCGGGAGGGAACTAGAGGCTTCTTTTAAATATCCCTGGCCTTACTGCGTCCTGACTGCTGCATCACCCGAAAACAAACCCTGTGCCCAAGGAAGCTCCAGCTGGTTTACAGCCCAGCAATCTTCCATGACATTACTGGAGGAAGAAACAGTTGCTATCAAGGCCAATAAAAGAGGGTCTCCCATCTTCTCGCCAGCCCTGAGCAGCCGAGCTCTCTGCTGGGCTGGATGACTGCCGGGCCCTGGCAAGGCTGCAGGGCAGGCTAAGGCACAGACAGCTG
>NW_005054336.1:2361053-2384137 GCF_000277835.1 Geospiza fortis
CCATAATCAGCCCCAAAGAACTGAGTACTACTCAGTGTAGTGGTCTGCTCTCAAGGCTAACCAGGGTGTTTTTTGCCTCCTATTATAATACGCATCAAAGCAAGAGCTCTTATGCTGCCCTTCCTCTTATCAATTCTGCTAAACCCCAAAACTCTTAGGGTTATTTCTAAAAACCCTAAAAGAGTTACATAGCATTCTCAAATGTCAACAGCACACAGAGGAGCACAGCATACCTTGGAAAAAAAGTCTAGCTGCAGAGCAGATGACTATGATTGAAATAGAAGAACTCATTGCTGATTTTGTACTGAATACAGCATTGTATACTAGAGCATGCTGGGCTTTAATAGATTGTTCTGATTTTCTTCATGATTTACGGGGAATTTCTTCAGGCATAAGCAATGAAGCACTTTAAGCCCTAGAATTCCATCTTTTTGAGTTCTTGATTCAATGTCAGTGAGACTAAACTGAGATTTTTAGGTGGACTTCAGATATTTTAATTTTTTTATTTTCTGATTTGTAATACCCAAACATGTTTCTATACATTGTTAACCATTCACCAAGGAATTACTTCTGCTGCGCTCCGGTAACATTGACTACGGGTCCACATAAGTCTCTGCACATTTGAAAGGATGAAGCATAATATTATATTTCTTACAAAGAGATGCTACTCTCATTTCTTACAGATATAACCTGTGACATTGTGCCATTTTACTTTATTAGCATTTATTTTTATAATCTCTTATCTAAGGAAAATATAATCCAGTTAATCAACATCACTGCGTTTTGCTTTCTTAGGAATTACGTTAATGAAATTCCTACAGTACACTAGCAGGGGAGCCAGCAAAGCACTACACTGCTACTGCAGTCCCACACCCTGCTGGCTTTCACCACAATATTGTGCTTTGCTACCAACATGTTGACAAGATATACAGGTTATACAGGCCTGTACCAGCTGTACCTACAGACACAGACGACCAAAGGATAGCTCATTCAAGCTGATGAACTCTGCCCCTGTTCTGGCACCATCAGGAATCAAATCAATCCGTACGGCCTGGCATGGCTATGAAACACAGCAAGAAACATGTGAAGCTGCACGTTCAAACAGGGTAAGCCCTGGCACAGACAACCACACCAACAATTTCCCTGCCATAGCAGTGCTCTGGGCCACTGGCCAGAGCCAGCAGGAGCCTCAGCAGGGAGGGCTGGTCCCACAGGGGCCACAGCAGCCCCCTCCCTCTGGCACCTGCAGAGCCCTCTGCCCACCCAGAGAGGACATGGCTGTACCGGACCTTGCTCTGCATGGGCACACATACCCCCAGGACAGAGTTACTCCCCAGGGTCATGCACCCCCAGAGACCCCTCTACACTGGAGCAGCCCCTCCTTGGTGCCCCTCACAGCCATGACCTTCTCCCCATGGTGGGGAACATGTTTCCCACAGATTCCAAGGTCCCTCTGAACGTGGCAGAGCTCTCAGCACTGTGCATCATCCAGATGAGCTTGGCTTGCACTCCCACGACCAAACTCTATCTTCTCTTCATTATTCTTAATTTACATATATCTTTAAACAGCCTGTTGTAAAGCTTGTCAAGACTCTTGCACCAGAATGATTTCAAATCTTTTAATCTAGGATTTTTGGGGGGTTTTAATTAATTTATTTCTGACCCACCTGTGGATATCCCACTCTTCTCCTGATCTCTATTAAATATTTAGACACTTTTAAGATAAGCCTTTTTGCCAGTGAGGAAACTGGCAGAGTTTAAACAGCAATGGCCTGTTAACTGAAAAGATTATTCATAAGATACCTGAGCTTTAACGACTTTAAAACCAGTATTTTTGGTATCACAAACGTGTAGAATTTTTCCATTAGAAAAAATTTATTTGCCTAAAGACTAATGGACTGAACTTGTAGGTTATGTAGGTATCTCACTTTTTAAAATTTTCCAAGCTTATAATTTCACATCTAGATAGTTAAATCAGGGAGGGGGAGAAATCAGTGAGATATTAAACACCATTTGCCAAGTATGTTCAGTATGGAAGACTACAAGTTGCATAGAAACAAAAACCTTTTTGAAACACTGAGGAGATGCTTGTAGTCAAATACTTGCTTCTTCCCCTCCTGGCAATGAGAGTATTGTGTACAAACACTATTTTGCACCACCAAGCACAAAAGAAAGTTCAGTCCAACAAAAACTCCTCCCCTGGAGCAGCTGGTTTCCTCCACATTACACTTAAGTGAAAGGAGCCAGATATGGTTTAGGAGCCTCTCTGTGCTGGTGACAATGTGCCCTGTCACCCACCTCTGAGGAGGCAATTCACATTTTCTGCAGGGGCTCTGGGGTGGAGGCTGGTGCCCCTCATTTGTTACCACTGAAGTTTCATTGCCTGATTTCCTGCCTTATAAAACAGGTTAGGTTTCTTCTTACATGTGAAGAGTTAATCTATGTCTAGTGCAACACATGAATACGTTGTTAAAAATGAACTTTTTAAAACTAAGTCACTTGTGATCACATTGTGAACTGCAATGATTTTTTTTTTGATTAAGTTCCCATTACCATTTGACTGAATATACAGTTAACATTATTTCTTAAGCAAAATATTTACTGGGGGAAGACAGATACTATATCTATATGTTTTATTTAATATTATATGTTTCAGGTGACAGTCTGCTTATAATCTAAACCTCAGTTTTTTCATTAGAGAAACTGTAGAGAGTATAAAATACAGCATAATAATCTAATCTTCTAAATTGATGTTTCTTTTCTTTAGGCTTACAATAGCATGGATCATCCGAAACATTGCCTGCATAAATGTATCATTTGTCACAAGCTAAAAACTGTCATCATTAAGTTGATTAATCAAATGCTGTTCTAAAAGATGGATTGAAACACAAAACACTCAGTCTAGTGCCATATAATGAAGAGATTAATTTGAGGCACAAGACAACCAATTTAGTATAACTCTATGCTCATGCTTTATTTAGAAAGCCATCAATTAGTATATTTTTTCCTTGATGTACTATTTTGTCATTCTAAACAGTGTGAAGGCGATTTGCTCCAAAGTCAATTTGCTTTCTGTAAACAGAAAGGGTTAGTTAAGCATCTTCATGCTCTGCAATTCTACAAACTGTCATCTTAACATGGAGGGCACAAAGAAAATTAATCATGGGGTAAAATGCACAACGGAGTTACTTCTCTCAGGTTAGCACTAATTTCCTTTTGCTAATGTAATTATAGTTCTGGTAGCAGAAGCGACAATAAGGAAAGTGTCACAAACATTTCATTCCTTCATTATCTTGGATCTGTCTTCAGAGTTAATACAGTGTATATGCAGACACAAGTCTCTGCCCCAAACAAAGTTGAAAAGACACATAGCTTTTATTATCTACCAAAGTGAAAAAAGATCAAATGGTCTGTTAAGGTATCTTTTCCTGGCCCTCAGTAAAAATCATGGGGCTGTGATGGATTAAAAGCATATACAGCACCACCGCCTTCCCTTCACAAACACTTGGTATCTCAAGTGCTATTAATAATCAGCATCTGGAAAAATGCAATCATTTAATCATCAAATCATTCAGCAGGTCAGGGATGGTGCAATGAGTTGATCAGTCATGCCAGACACAAGGTTAGCACACCCAGGTCACACCAGACACAGGTTATCCTGCCCCTGCCTCACTGCGCACAAAGGCACCGCCTGTGCCCCGCGCCCAAGGGCCAGCCCGGGGACTGCGGCAGCGCCGGGGGCCTGCCACATGCACAGGGCCAGGGACGCCAAGGCCCCTGCATAGACAACCAGGGAGACTCCCAGCAGCACTGTAGGCCCCGCACAGACACAGTGACCCCCAGCAGCACTGTAGGCCCAGCACAGAAGCACAGACACAGTGACCCCCAGCAGCACTGTAGGCCCCGCACAGAAGCACAGACAGTGACTCCCAGCAGCCCTGTTTCATACACCTTACAGGCCCATGGCCTCCTCCGCACCCAGCTCACTCCATGGTGCATCCCCAGCAGGCCACAGTGGCATTCCCTGCCATGGGTGATGCTCACACTCACAGGCACGGGGACGTACAGTCTCCTCATTACACTAAATAAGGATTTTTTAAATGTTAGCTCATCAAAAATACACTAGAGGAAAAAGAAACAGCATGGATGTTACCCCCTACTAATGAGGCACTAATGCATAATTATTATAATACACACGCTTCTCTCCACAGAGGAATATTTATAAACACTGGAATAGTTGTGTTTGCACTGGAATCATACGTACAATTTGTTTTTGCTCCTGCAGTTTGTGAGTTGGATTTGGGTTTTTTCCTTACACCAGTGACATTTAATGCTTTTTGTAAGGCTATATGAAATCATTTAAAATACTAGTGAAACCTGGGCCTTTACTGCTTGCTGCCCTAAATGAGAATATAAAAACACCATAACTAAAGGCATAACTGTTATTAAAGTATTCAATTACACCAGGTTTGGTTTTCAAGAGCATGACTTTTAGGAGGGATCAGTAGTGGAACAACCAGAGGAAAAGCTGACATTAGCTATGGCTGAAAGGTAGACAGGAGTCAAAAAAAAAAAAAGCTACAGCAATGCTTTCCGCTCCCTACTCTCTCCCTCCCATGCAAAGAAGTCACTTGTGGCAGACACAGGCAAAACCCCCAGATGCTGAACCCCACCAGAGGTAGCTCCCACCAGCTAAAGCCCGCTCCACAGGAGGAGGATGGGGGCAGGTGGTCATCCCTCTCCTCCTTAGGACAAAGGAATCTGTGGCTGCCTGCCAGGCCATCCACATGCCTGTTCTTGCAGGGTGGCCCTGCCTCCCTGTTCTCTCCTGTTAGATCAGCAGGACTGAAAACCCTGCAAGGTGGAGAAGCATCTCTGAAGGCCAGGTGGTGCAACAGCAGCAGGACCAAGCCCAGCATGCTCCACAGCACACCAGAATCACTGGCAAGCATCTGGGTGGAGTTTGGGCCCAACTGCATGGCTAAATAAATTTCCATGAACATTTAAATGTTGCTGAATGATCCCAGAAAAGTACCCAAGTCAGAGCTGGGAGAGTAGACCTAGCTAGGCACAGAAGAGAGGGTTGCATGTAATTTAAATTTGAATATCAATAAATTGCATATATTAAAGAAGACACACATCCATCCCACCTGCCTGTGCAGCCATCCTCTGTACCTTAAATTTATAATTAAGTTCTCCATAATAAAAACTAAACTCATTTAACTGGGTTTAGCCTATGTAGCACACTAAATAATATTAAGTAGGAAAACATATCAAGGGGATTGAAATTAGAGATACAAAAAGCTCTTGGGAAAATGGAAAATACTAAACAACTACATATTTTTCTGCTGCCTAGATGTGCTGTACTTGAGGAAACATTCTCCATCACCTTGACAGCCTGCTTCCTTTCTGTATACTGAAGTTTATTTACCTGAATTATTAATGCTGCTTTTGTTTGTAGCTATATCTTAATTTTCTTCTTTTCGTTCACCTGTCATGATTGTTTTGATTCACATCCCAGAATGATGCACAAAATATTTCCATTGGAAACACTGTAGTGTCACCAATATTTTTGCTCTGTTAACAGATTATTCTGTCTTCACAGTAAAACCAGATCATATCTTTTTTTTTCATGAAAACTGTCAATCACTGAGATTATGCTTTAAATGTATTGAGTGGATAAAAGATAGAATTTAAACTACATATCATATGTCAGCAGAGAACACCAAGTGCCCTGCAAATAGGGAAAGCACACAATTCTCTCCTTCTAAATGAAAAATACAGCCACAGTGACAAACAAGATAGCCTCAAACAATTAGTGACGATCATGACAAAATTCTTTTGCATATGATGTGGAGTAATGCAGCTGCAGTACTGCATTTATTATTTGTGGAAAGAAGCAGAACTAAACCCTGTGGATTTTATTATACATTCAGTCTTATTTGTTGTTTCTTCTGCCTAGGCTAAGATTCTGGAGAGCAAAGAGATGCATTTATGTTTAAATGGTATTGGTTTATATATTAAGAGCTGATAAAAATGGAGGTAAAGGATTGCAGTAATTAAAAAAGCATCAAATCAATGTCCACAAATTTTATAATGCAGGAAAAAAAGAAAAGAAAGTATGATTCCATAGTGAGAGAATATAAAGTTTTGGTGAAATTTCTTTTAAAATATGTTCTAAAGTTTTTCTTTGGGGTGCAGAGTAGGAAGAGCATTTTGCTTATCTAGGAGTTACCTGGAATTTCTTTTTCTTTCACATCTCTTTTTTTCAAGTATAACGTCTAACCAACTTGTATACAAAATTCAAAAAGATTCTCCTGAACGCACAATATGGAGACACCATATGTACAAACAGCACACAATTTCAAACAGACTAGGCTCATTGGAAAAAAACTTTTTTTTATTTGCCTTTGATTTCTTTCAGAAGGATAAAATGAAAGGGACAGTGATACATATTTTAAGCCCTGTGAATTCACAATGGGGCTTTAGAATAAAGAGGTAAAAACCTTTGAACTAAACAAAGGTCCATCACAGTGCACTTCTTTTTCACAAGCACCTTATAAAGAAAATTATGCCAGAGAGAGGGCCCAGCTGGCTTTTGCTACTACACCTCTCGTCCACAACACCCCAGCATCCTTCCCAGCCCCTATCAATCTCCTGTATGCCATGTCATTGACTCCTCTTGGACCTGATCTCTTATCTCATAGAGCTGGTTTTTTAGTGGAATGCCCTGTGAAAGTATCCACTCATGAGCTTACATCTGAGTGTCTCTTTGTACTAAGCAAAGCCTGTAGTCTAGCAGGCTGCATTAACTTGATTAAAGTAGGACCATAGACAGTTACTTTGCTCTTAGATTAAAGACAAGGAGGCCTCTTTCTCTCAAGGTTTTTTTTCAAAACTGCAACTTTCAAAAGGGTCAGCAAAAGACAAATGCTCTTATAACAGAAGGAAAGAAGCTTTTATAACAAATGATTTCTAATTGCTCCTTTGTTCCAAAAAAGACAGCAGTTATACCAGCTGAAACATAACAATCCAACAGCATTTCTTGATGGAAAGCTTGTACATAGGGCTGCAAAGAAAGAACTAGGTTCCAGTAATTTCAAAAACATTATTTCCTTGTAAATAACACCTTATTTAATCCACTTAAACCCAGATCATAATCACATATGACTGGCTCTTCATAATAGCCTATTTTCTAGTGGACCATAGAGTTGCTTGTGCATTTCCTCCATTTCAGCTCTAAGGAATAGAATAGGGAAAGTGCTCTGCCATGGGTCTTGCCCCCGTGTATAACATTTTATATTCCATAACAAATTTTAGTAATGAATCAGTGGGCTACATTCTGATCTAATGCCACAGACTGGATTATTTCAATATTACAAATACACAAGGGACACAATCCAAAAAAAGAAACAACCAGGCTCATATTTGCAGCAGATAACTGCTGAAAACAGCACTGGCTTTGGAAAAAAAGTCACTTTTCATGTTTAACTGCTAAATTGGACAACAATTCTGCAGAATGGATTTATATACTTTTCAGACACATTCTACTAATTAGCAGAATAGTAATTTTAGATTTTCTGTAAACACAGAGTGCAAGCGTGCGCCTATTACCTGCATTCATGTACGTGTCCAAATGAAACTTCTTGTTTCTAGTTAATTTTGTTTCTTATTTCAAAGTTCATTCAGCCACCACCACAGTGGTGCTCCTGCTCAGGCCATTCACAGCACTCTCTGCACCGCACCACCTCCAAAGCTGGGCTTTGAGGGGGCTTTGTTCTTACTGTGGACGCCAGAAACAGTTATGAGCCTGAGACTACTGCTACAAAGCTGGAAACCAGTTTTAAGTTCCAGCCTAGTGTATTAAAGATGTACGTGGACAATTTGGACAGGAGAGAAAGAAGGGGGTTTGGGTGGTGCACAGCCTGGGATCTGCAGAGAGGGAAAGCATATCATCAGTGCCGTGCTCTGCAGGAAGGTGCTGCATCTCACTGGTCTTTAGCAGAGGGTCCCAGGAGATGTGGGTTCAATTCTCACATGGTTTTTGTTACAACACCAATAAGGAGATTTCAAAAGGTGTGTGGATGGATGAGGACACAGAAATCCTAATGTGCTTTGAAGAGCCCAAGTACCTGACACTTAAAAGATGCATTTGTTTTAAAATCATGATCGAGGCAGAGCCAGCTGAGGGAATGCTGGATAAGGGTCCCTCTTACCTCTGTGGCAGGAAGTCATCTTCACTTTCACAGGCTCAGTTAGCTCTCTGCTTGGCAGACCACCTCTGCCAGCACCCAAAGGTGCTACCATAATTCCAGAGTCCCCCTCCATCAAAAGGACAGAATAACCCTCATTACAATCACTCCTTCTGCCCTGCCCCACCTGAAGAGTCCCTTGGCACCCCTGCCGTCTGCTTAGCTGGCACAGCAGCCCCACTCCTTCCCTCTGGAAATAGGAAAGGTGATTTTCTGGGACAGGAGCTATGTAGCTCCCCTGTAAAGTGCTGCAAATGTTTGTTACAATAGGAATAATTATTACTGTTAGAATATGATGTTGTAAATAAAGCAGTGAGAGAGCTAATGGTACTTCTTTGAAAAATAAAAAGGCAAACAGAAAACTATTTTCCCCTTGGGGGAAAAAAACCCAGAAAATTGATTACTCTTAAAGGAGCCCTCTCAACTTACCTTTGAGGACTCCCATTGATCTCAAATCTGTTTTCCCTCACAGGCAAAAGAAAACGTAAGTATTCTCTTGGCATTCTCCTTTCTTCAGTAGACTGAGCTGACAGGGATACTTTTATTTCAAATATGCATGTAGCTATGATGTACTCTGGACTCACTTTATGCCCCTCTGCATATGTACAATGCGCTTTGAGAAACAGCCTTTCTTTCTATCAAGGTGGGCAGAGAGAATGATGACGAGTGCTTTGCTACTCACAGGACTTCTGTGTGTGACTGAGATCCCACATATGCTCAGAGAGAGAAAAAGAAGTGAAATTGATTTCAGGAAATCAGTTCAAGTGGCATCAACTCATCTGAGATCTCTAAGGCTGAGGGTAGCAAGGCTGCCAGCTAAGGTCCAAATAAATTGGCAATGAAACACTTACACAGATCACAATATGATAAACACAGCACCTTACTTGACAAAAAAAAAAAAAAACAGAAACAAAAACAACAAAACGAAAAATACACACACACAAAAAAACCCTACAACAAAAACAAAAACCACAACAGGAACAAGAATGTACAAACTTACATATTTAGTCACAGGATTCTTAAAAAAACATTGCTAGCAAAACAATATTTCTATTGCAACCAGAAGTCCCATCTTTAGTTAGTCTTTTGGTAATCCAGCTGCTCCCAAATTCATCAAACAGGGACTATATGCACAAACGAAAAATACACACACACAAAAAAACCCTACAACAAAAACAAAAACCACAACAGGAACAAGAATGTACAAACTTACATATTTAGTCACAGGATTCTTAAAAAAACATTGCTAGCAAAACAATATTTCTATTGCAACCAGAAGTCCCATCTTTAGTTAGTCTTTTGGTAATCCAGCTGCTCCCAAATTCATCAAACAGGGACTATATGCACAGGAGTTCTGACACAGGGGCCCCACATTTTTGGGATGATTATCCACTTACAACTTGAAGAAATTTACAACACTGGTGACAGACTAAAGCTAGACATCTCTGAGAACACCCAGAAAAGAGAAAGCAAGATTAAGAGGATGCATGAGAGAAAGAGAGTGTCAGTATTTACTTATATAAATAAAGAGAAAAATTTATACCTGGCAGTATTGTGGAAAGTGGAATTGAGGTCCCTGGTGTCAGGATTGAACCTGCTCATTTTCCCTCCTTTCCTTGTACTTCTCTCTTTTGATATCTGTAGATCCCATAGGATCTACAGGAGAGCTATACTGATTCTCATAGAGTCTTCTTCACATGTGCTAAGAAAAGGGACTGTAAACTAAAAGCATTGTTTTGGGCAGTACTATCAGAAGTTAAAAATTTTTAATGTTGGGCTGAGCCAGTGGAGCAATAGATGCCTTCTCCCACAAACACAAGGGAGGTGCCAGAGATCCATTACCTCAGAAATCCCATCTAGAGAAGGATTGTCCATAGTTACCAGCTCTTTGCAGCTTTCTGGGCTTGTCCACCGAGGGAGACTTATTGAGCGTATTCAGAAGGCAAAATACCCAATGGCACACTCCTGTCCCGTACCTATTACAGAGTAACCATCCCTAAAATGACTAAGGACCAAAACCAACTCATGCAATTTGAATTGACTGCTGATCAAGCCCATTTATCTTCTTTAATAACTGCTAACAGCTCCCACCTGACTTGCCCAAGGCACCCTGGGACAAGCTTGCTGTTTAACTCCTGCAGCCTCACACTAATCTTCTGCTCTAGGAGCTGGGTTATGAGTCAGTGCTTTGCCTGGCCCTTCACGAACAGCTCTATGTTACAACCATTCCCATAAGGAGAGCTGTAAGGAGCTCCTGGACCAGTGGCAGGTTGTGAATGGGCACTCTGGGGGCTGGCCAGGGACATTAAGGACATTAAAGTGGTGTCCTGAGGCCTTGGTGTGAGCCTGACTCAGCTTAAGGGTCCTACTCTGGCCAGCATATTGGCCCTCCTGGAGAGGGACATAGAGGTCCAGCTCCCCAGGTGTTGTTCCCAGTCCTCTTCAAAGCCTCCGACTTTGCACCCAGGGCAAATCCCACGTACACATGAACTAACTCAAATATCCCAGGTGTGATATTTCACCAGACACTTTAAGTATCTAGTCAAGAATGGGATTGCAAGGACGTCCAGCCTTCCTCCTCCCAGAGCTGGTATCTATAGCCAGCCAACCTCCCACAAAGTCAGCCCACCCCATACCTGGAAACAGCTACCATTATCCAAGAGTTCCAGCAGCATCCTGGAGCTGGGGAAGATGCTTCTTCAGCCAAGGGGCCCATGGGCAGAATGCACACAGACCTGGAGGATAATTTGGGCTGAAAAGTAATTATCTCACCCTATCTCACTTCAGCAAAACAGGGCCAGCCCAGGTCCTGCTACACCTTCTACAAGACTGCTCCTATCTGCTGCCATGAAATTTAGCCAGGCCTAGGCACTTCATAAGACAAAAATCTCTTTTCATAGCTGTGTTAAGTCACCTATTCATTTTGGCTTTCACACCTTCCTGCCTGCATTTGCTGCGAAGGCAGCAGAGCTGGTGCACAGCATTTCAGTGAATTGGTTGCCCAGGTTTTATTTTAATCTGAAAGCAAAATGATGATATACACATATGTGTAATGTAGCACAAAGGCATGTTTACTGAAGCATGCCACCATGATGCTCCAGTTAAAAAAATAACAAGCAACAAATCTGTTTCATCCCCAGCCATACATTAGAACCTATATCTAGCTGCTGTTTATATCATGACCAGCATAGCACTTTTGGATAAATACAGCTTTGCATTACAGTCCTCTGATGTGGCTCCACAGCACTGGGTGGCTGGGGGTTAAAAACTGTATGCCTGCATGTGCATTGTTTGTGTATGTGTGTCTGTGTGTGAGAATGCTTGCTACAGGCTTTAAATAATATTTTCTAACATTTCTTTGGAATTTCCTTAATTGACAGTCACTGAGAATGGGGTTTCAAAGCAAGCATTGAGAGCAAATCTGTTCCTCCACAGACACTCATGTAAATATGTTACTTTAAAAAGAAAAAAACCCAGCCCTTTCCATCTCTACCAGTGAAATGGCTACAAATGGGCTGCCATTAACTTTTGTTACTTGAGTAGGTGCCTGTAAAGGGCCAGGTGGTGTTTATGCAGATGAATGAGCATGTTACAATGTGTTCTTCCTTTTGGATAAAACATTAGCGTATCAGATGTGACAAATCAGATGTTCATCTTCCGCACTTCTGCATTATTTTACATTGAGAATTAGATAATGTGCTGGCTTAGCTTTTTACTTCGTGGTTTTTTCCCCACTTCTTCTCCTCAAGAATAATTTTATACATAAAGTTCTTCCAACATTCTGCATAATCATAGTCTCACCGTATGTCTAACCAGCAAGGTATTATGGTAATTGTGTATTTTCAGGTAGCAGGCTTTGCATCAGATGGAAGTGAACATTGTTTAACACACTGCATAATTATTGTGAAATGGAAATAATGGACCTACATGTTCAGGGTTTTTTTAATTCTGTTTCCCTACCAGAGCAGCAGATAATTCTTGTGTCTCCTGCAGCAGCAGCAGCAGCAAGATAAATATTAGAATGTCTTACAACCAGGGTATGCAAATAATTGAATCCTCAGTTCAGTGGCTAAACTGAAAAAAAATAACCTTTCATTTTAAGCTGACAAGAAGAAAAGGTATTTGGGTTGCATAAGAAGAAGAAATAAATAGTATTTTGTGCTTATGACTAGTTTAGTTGTATTTAGCCAAATCTGGCGTCAAAACATAATCCTTAGATCTAAAAAATCAGAACTTTTAATTAAAAAAAAAAAATCCCCAAGCTGTTTTATTATGTCATTTTGTCTATTTTTGTCTATCGGAAAATATTTGAAGATTTCTGTCTCAGCCATCAGGAAGCGGCATTTTTAATGAGCAGATTACGTGCCTGAGATATCTCACTTCACTCTGATTCAAATGTTCAAAATTAATTTCAAGTCTCTCTGACAACTGGGCCACAACTGTCCTTCCATTTTTATGTTATTTCTTTACTCTGTCAAATCAGGGCAGCTTTCCACTTTGAGGAAGTTGAATATATTCAGCAAATGACATAGTCATGGCCCATATGCCCTGTGTATTTTGCTATTAATTTTCCTCAAAGAATTGATATCTGCATAGTTACTCTGCCCTGGTCATAAGCCCTGCATAGACATAATTCCTTTCTTTACCAGAAGCATAAGCCAGTCCAGGAGGAAAACAGGATCCACAATTCCTTGTGCTGGACAAGTGTTACAACAGTTCCCAGCTTAGCTAAATCCAGGTGCATTCCAAGTGTGGGGCAAAATCCATATCATGGAAATTCAGTTGGTGGGAATAATAAATTGGTGGCTGATTGCACTAAAACCCCAAATTGTGAGTACAAGACTGAGGGTTTGTACTTGTGCACCTGTGTAAGGGCTCAGCAGCCCCATGGTTGCAGAAAGTCTTTGCTGCACATGGGTTTCCAGGCACTGCTTGTGGGAGATGAGCACCAGTGGGGTGCTGCAGGGAGCACTGCGCAGCAGAGCCAGCTGTGCGGGACTTGTAGGGGAAAGAGACCAGGCTCTCCTTGCACCACAGAAACCTTTTCCTGGCAGAAAGGTGAGTCCCTCCAGGGGCTGAGAATGCTTCAGCTTGCCCAGAGTCTGGCTTAACCTCAGTGCAAACAAATCGTGGGACTAGAGAAATTCTACCAGGGTGAAGCACTTTTTTTTAGTATTAAATAGATGCATTTATAATTTGCCAAGCTTCACTTATTTGAGTGACACCAACAGAATACACAACTGCTCCAGTTAAATGCACAGCTCATTTCTGTCTACATCTTGTAGGCAACATGTTCAAATGTATTCAACATCAAGGCTGCTAAAGAATTTCTCATCATAAAGACAGCAGCTTTAGTTCCAATAATTGGGTTGTTTTGTCCTGTCCAAGGCTGAGAGGATAAAACAATGCTGCTGGGGGACAGCAGTCACAGTACCTATGTGGTCTCACTTCATGTGTCACACAGCCAATCCCAGTGCAACTGCTGCACATGGCCCCATAAGGATCATCTGAATTTAACTTCTGGTGCCAGAGGAGCCCCAACACACCCTGAAAGTCACATGCTATTATCTGGTCCTTGGTTTGGCACCCCAGTCTCAGAAGCTGGTATTGGGCAGTCTGTGGCTCTTACCAGCTCCAGGCCAATTTACAAAGTGTTGACTTGAGTTCCCTGGTGAAATTACAAGGAAAAACTCAAGCCAAACTGTCGCTAATATGACAGCCTAAAACTGGACTCCAGTTTGGAGGAGGCTTTTCATTAGGAGCTACATATTTTCAACCAAGTGAGGATGTCCCTCTAAACCTCCAGGTCTCTCTGATATGTCAAGTGCAGGAGGTACACACTGAGCACCACAATGAGGGCAAGCACAGAGGCGTCTGTGCAGTTGCAGGCTGGGGCACATGCCAACAGTGCCTCTCACATCTCTGGGGCCCTGCACAGGCCAGCACAGACATCTCTGTTCTCTCCAAAGGGGTCCTTCACATCCTAAGGATTCTGAGGAGTAATTTTGCCTCTACTTCCAAGTGCATTGACAGGGCAAGGCAAGTAGCATCACCCTTGAGTGGACATTTCTTCTACAACCCTATTCTGTCTAAGCTGCACACTTGCTTGCTCCCTATCTTCTTCTGGGATTAGTAAGAGAGGGCTTTGCACATCTGCTGCTTCCTGATGTAGCCCTGTCCCCAGCACCCAGCTCAAATAAACACAAGAAGAAATGCTTATCTCATGTCTCTTACCTGGAAAAGACCTTCCCTTCAAGAATCTCAGTAGTCCACAGCTAAAGTTCTTCTTGGGGAAGGAAGTGACCATGTTCTGCAAGTTTCATCAGTACCAATGACCTCCTCATCTCTATTAACATGTCCAGAAAATATGGACAAGTGCAAGCATGTCCTCATCTCACACCCAAAACCAAAACTTTACATCAAAGCACAGTCTCACCAACACAGATGTCATTTGCTGTTTAGGGAATCTTACTGCAAAAGACTAATAGTTATTTTACTCTACAAAGAAGATTGCCACAATGTGGGCCAGGAGCTTTTTTCCTATTCCATGTGACCTGGGCAGTAGCAGTCTGGTTTCAACTTATTTAAAGGAAGTGCTGCTGGGGAAAATATAACTAATGAAAAACAGCCATCGTTTTATCTTCCTGTACATCATTGTGCTGGTTTTATTGAAAAAAAAAAAGAAAAAGAAATAAAAAAAATCAAACAATAAGAGTTATCAATCCCCATCCATGACTTACTCAGATTTGGTTTAACACTGCAGGTCTCAGCATGTATAACTCTGATTTCTGCTAACTGGCCTCAGTCTAGTATTTTCACACCTTTTTTTTACTAAATGCTTACAACTGGCCACTCCACTAGAAACTGTCACCATGACACCTTTATTTAGAATTTTAACAACACAAAAAGAACCAGAAATGAATCTCAAAATAATAATCTTTTATTGTTTGCATTGCAATAAATTCCTGCGAATGCATCCCATTATCTTTTTATACAATTAAACACATAATGCCTAACTGTTAAGGTATCAGCCCAGCTGGGTACAGATGCAGTCTGCTGCCAGTCTGAACAGACCTTGGCTGTCTTTTAATAATTACCCGAAGAAAAGAAAAACGCTGATGTGCTGTAGTTTGCTTATCCAAACTGGTAAAAAGCTGTTTGCAAAGAAGAACTGCAAGGGGAGTGAGACACTGGGCTTTGCTAATAAATGATTCTCAGAAATATCAGTTCTCAATTTACTACTTGTACGCCATGGGCCAGTCAAAACTTGCCGGATGAGCCAATTTGCCACAGCTCTTGTTTTGAGTCTTTGTGAAGCCGCTGCATGAGCACAGTGGGGGCTGCTTGCATCTATCCCTGGAGTCAATCAGTGGGCCTTTGTTTCCTGCTGGTCAAAAATATCAGGTGGCTCTGAGAATCTAATTATCAATGAAAAATTAAATTCAGTACAGGAACATAGCCAGGAGTTGCCCCCTGTGCTCTGCCCTCATTCATGGGGTGTGGGTATCAAGATATTTGTTATAATTCAAAATGCATTCAGGCCAAATTGGGAGCTTCAGGGGTGGGAAAGACAGAAACCTAAATGTGAAAACAAAAGTTGAGAATCTTGCAGGCAAATCAGCAAATTCCTCCTTCTACTCCCTTAGCAAATGGGGTGTGCAGCTCTAATTATGCTAAGGGCTTTCTCCAAGGCACCTCCCCATCAGGGATTTCTCACTGGGAAGAAATTAGGTATATACCTTTGTGATTCCATGACTTTCTGGCCTTGAGGAAGTTTGTAAGTTGAATACACTACCAAATGCAGGTCTAGCTCTCTCAGAAGTGGAACAGGCAGAAGCAGAGGCATTGGTCAGGGCACAGAGATGAGACTGTCAGAGAAGGAGCGTTTTGCTCAGAGACACCTGTTCAGCATTGCAAATCACAGAAACCAGATGAAGCCAATGTAAACAATCTCTGGATGAGACATTATGAGTAGAGGACTAGACAAAGCCACTAGAAATATTACACAATGGACAGGTACAGGGGTAATGTCCATCCATCTCCCTTTCAACTTGCTGAGACAAACCAGGCATCTCAGATTCTTGCCATGGAGCAGGTCTGGGCTCCTGCTCACACTGGGCTTTCTACTTACTTGAGTTGTAAGTCCATCCAGGTAAACACACCTGAACGTGGCAGATTGTATTTCTTTATGTTTTGATTGTTTTCTAGCAGTCAACACTCATGATTTTCCACAAGGGGTGAATTCACTTCCCGAAAGGACAATAACCACTGAAGCAGAAAGGGAGGTGTAACACAGGTCTGTGGGACCTAATAGAAGGCA
Source organism: Geospiza fortis (assembly GCF_000277835.1). NCBI lineage: Eukaryota > Metazoa > Chordata > Aves > Passeriformes > Thraupidae > Geospiza > Geospiza fortis. The sequence goes on from NW_005054336.1 coordinate 2,377,626, forward strand.
TTGTCTCTGCTTCTTCCCTGGTCCATCATTGTCCTTGCTTTTGAACACGTATATAAAATGCTCCCACCTCTCCAGGTCACAGGTGAGACACCATTTGGAAAACTGTCCTCACCCACAGATGGGAGGGGCTGCATAGAGCCCCAGGAAGGACCCCTTCCAAGGCACTCCCACCAACACAATCACACTGAACTTGACCTTATCTCTTCACAGATGTTCTTGGTAAACATCATGTTGTACCCAAAGAAGAAAGCACACACTATTCACAGGGGAGTAGTGCCTCTGTCTGTGTATGTGCCCTATGTCACACATCTTTTGGCTACAGGATGTTTGGTTTTGCTCAGGGAAACTGATGTATCAGGAGCATAGGATCCTGGGACAGAAAGGCTTACAAGAGCAAACAGCAGAAGAAACTGAGACATGGTGCTAATGAGCAGCAGTACAAACATGGCTGTATCAAAGTATCAACTCTTGAGGCTCTAAAATCATATTTGCAGCAGCACAGCAAGGAACTGTGCCAGCAAACTTCAGGTAGCTAAAAACCTTTTCTGTCAGAGTGATTTCTCCCCACAAAATGCATGGTAAAAAGACCATAATTGTTTCACATCTCAAGAAAAGAAGATAAATCTGTATCATTCACTTCATATGCAAATATGTTAAATTAGTCCAGATTAGCTTTCCTCTGTGCCTGGGCACTAGATGTCTTTGTCCCCTCTGTGCCTTTCTTTTTCTGCAAGGAAATTTTAAAGTGTTTAGTTAAAACACCTTCAGTCTGCAAGCCTTCCAAGTTATGCACCTGGAAATCATTTCCAGTTCCTCCATCCCTCACATACAAGATGAAGTATGGCAACTGCTCAGAACTCTCTGTCCTGAGAGCTTTCCTAGGAGCAACTTACCCAAAGGAGAAAGTTGGCCACCTAGGCACCAAGTGGATCACCTGCCTTCACACCAGATTTTGACTGCATACCATGCATTCATATTAATTCTGATTAGCCATGTGGGTTGGACACTTTTGTTATAAAGCCCCTGGAGACTGCGTTATAAACACACAGCAGATCAGAGTGGTGGAAGGGTAGCAGTGGCTGAATAGAAGGTTCTTTTTCATTCATGGTTTAATTACAATTCCTGGTTGCCTCTCCTCTCACTGGGAGCTCAGTGGCAAATGTTGAAGGCCTTCTGCAACGCATAAAAACCCAATCCTAGACTTTCCTTGCACACTGCTGTCACAGGGCTGTTCCACAATTAAAGGGTATTCACACAAGTAAGGGATGATGAGTGTACAGAAGCATTGCAGCATCAGCTCCAAAGCTGGCTCCTGCCCCGGCAGGATCTGCTGGCAGTTCATCCCCCTGCACCTCTTCTCTGCACTGGCTGCTCTTCTCAGGAATTGCAGCCTTGGAATTCATCAGCCAAACTTTGCCAGAAAAATATGGATAAAGTAGTTCTTACAGCAGGCAAAAACAATCAGAAAAATATTTTGAACGAATGCATTTCAAAATTTTCGGTCTTTCTGCCATAAAAACTGAAACACCTCAGGATAGTTTTAAATGCTGTTTAAGGTTGCATCACACATTTTTACACCATAAATTATTAAGTGACTTAATGGACAATGCATTAGAAGGAAAACAGGCAAATTACAGAATAATTTAACTGTTGCAAAGAAACAGAGCAACTTGCAGGACGTAAAACACTCTATTTCGACACAGAATGCCTGAAGCTAAAGCAATTAAGGCTGCAAAATATTGCCGGCTGACATGATGTGTATGTAAATTTGTCATTCATTGGCAAGGGTTTGTAACAATCACAGTAATGCGCACAATAAAACAACCATGTGGTATAAAATGCTTTCTGCTAAGAGTACTTGGAAAATTGTGCTTATGTATCATTTAAGCATATCGCTATTATACAGACAGTAGTAGTTTATTACAAAAGATCCCACTTCAATACTGGTAGCTCAAAAAAAGATAGGCCTCTGAAATATTATTTACCATTGTTTGTGTGCAGGATCATGAAGGAAATAATTTTTAAGTTCCTTTTAAGACCTACTGCTGCTACTGCAAGATTTTCACCAGAGATTAAAATTCTAGTCAATCAGCTCCTCCACGTTAGTTCAAAAAATCCCACAAACTCCCTGTACTTTGCCAGGAGAGCTAGCAAAGAAAGAGATGCCTCAAAAATGCCAATACTTATATGGCTGAGTGCATTATTTTATGTAAAAGTGAGAGCAGTAAAAGAGGCAATGAGACCTTTTGAGCCCCCATCAAAAGCAGTAGATTTAAGTATTGGTCTTTCTGATCTCTACACCTGTACAAGCTGCCAGCTCAAGGGCAAGGGAAGGCCCACAGTGCCAAGGGCAGACCCAATTCTTTGGGTGCCCCTGCTCCTCCCCAGAGGTGGTGGAAGGCAGGAGTCATTTGTTCACTGTGATCCTTGTAATAAGGCAGGTAACACCTTACAGCTTCTGCTATGACCTCATCAAGAAAATAAAAATGCAGTTCTGGGGACCAATCCCAAACCCTTTATTACATAAAGGAGGGGGGAAAAAACACAGAGAGGACACTGGAGGAGTCTCAGATCCCCTCAGACTGTTTTCCAATGTCCCAAAAGTGCTACTGCTGCTTTCTACCTCTCTCCACCACTGGCACCAGAAGAGCACCATGGGCTGCCTCAGGCATACTTGCACACTCCATCCCTCTTTACAGGCAGACAGGCAGTTTGGGTAATCAGTAGATTAAAAATACAAGAGCCAGACCCCAATGTAAACAAACATGACACCCCATGTGAGGAGCCCTGGATTTCTCTATGGGCCTGATGGGTCCATGGAGGTGGCAGCGCTCCCCATTTCAGCTCATTTTGCCCTGATGCACATCCTGCCAGCACAGCCCCACACTGCAAGCCTGGCTTGATCCTCCCAGCTAGACCAGAGCTCCTCAGCAACAGGAGACTGCTGAGAGCAAACCCTTCTCCAGCCAAACCTCCCCATGCATCTCTGCAGTGTTGTCCCAAATTACATCCTTCCTTCCAACACTTAGATACCTTCATCCTGTTTTAGCTCACTCTGCTCAAAAAAATCTCTTCACAATCAGGGGGGACAAAGTTGGTTTTCCTGTTAAATCTCTTGTCCTCAGCTGGCTTATCTCAATATATTATAGGTGAGATCACTGACCAGAAGTGGACACTGGCATGGAAGGAGCATAAGTGAGGTCTCGTCAGAAACACTAAGGGTTCTCTGGGGCACAGGCAGCTTGGTTCCCAGTGACACCCTGACCTCCACTATCATCCCCCAGCCTAAGTAAAGGAATTTTTCCAAATTGCCACATGCTGCCTCCAGAATTTCAGCACTTTTGTTTTTCCCAGAAATTTTGCTGATGAGGAGAATTATGCCCCTGCTCTTTAGATGCAATTTAAGAAAGCTTTTTCTTTGGAATGCAACAAACTAGTGTTTTAAATTTATGCTCTAAGCCACATTTCAGGAAACCATCCAAAAGACTACAACAGGCCTTCAGTGGAGTGAAGCATGGGATTTTCCCAAGACAAGAATTTAACACCACATCTATTGTCTTTGAACATCCCATTTGTGACATATAGAAAAGGAGCAGATACCCCAAAGGGTTGTGCTTTTTGACAGGCAAGAGTGAGGTGAGCATCCCCCTGGGATGCCCATTTCCCTGCACTGCATCCTGACAAATGCACCCTGATGAGGACAGTGACAAAACAATGACATTGCAGAAGGAATTTGGGGCAACTGAATTCCACCATGGATGCTGCAAGCAGACACTGAAGCAAGCATCTCCTGCCTTCCCACCAAAACACCAAGATCAGCCAACAAAAAACCCTACAGTGCAGCAGCTCAGGGCTAGCCTCTTCCTCTGGGCCTCTGGGCAGCTGTCTCTAAAAAGTCAGAATTTTCAAATGCCATGACACGGCAATTCCTGGCAAATGATGATGCTGTAGCAGTTCCTTGATACATTATCTGCTTCTCACCCAACATCCTCACCCATTCTTTTCAAGTCCCTCTCTTGTACTTTGATCCCAAAGGGTAGGAGAAAGGCTGAGGGAAGAGGGTGAATTTTAAACCACCTCTCCATATAAATAGAATAGGTTATGCATTCCTTTCTGAAGTACGGTATTAATCCCAATTGTGCCATAAAATATATATGACTCACTTGAGCCTTGTTCTCTGGTGAGTTATGAACTATTATGTCACTCATGGGATAAATATTATGTCTCTTAAGAGACTATCACCTTTCCTCTACTTCATAATATAAAACTTCATTGAAACCTGCCGTGCCTGATATAAGCAACTTCTCGTCATGCACATTAAACCTTTTTTCTTTTACAGCTTCATTCATTTAGCTGATATTCACATCAGGATGAGTTCTTTCAGATGCAGCATAAGCATAAATTAGTATGTAAGAGAAGTAGTCATTTAGCAGAATTTTTTCTTTAATAAATCTGGTGATATTTATATTTCATCACAGAGCAGAAAGATTTTTTTTGCACATTTAAAGATTTATTCCTGTAGTAAGTATCCAATTAATAGGGCTTTAGCATGCAGACAGGATTTGTATTTATGCTGAAGAAAATATGTTCTCATTATACTTTTATTCTCATGTTAGATTTATTGTGGGTTCTACTATAATTTATTTTAGTAGCTCAGTTTTCTAATTCTTTATATTTACATGTCTTTTCCAACAAAAATAATAATACATAAATAATACCTGACAACACTTTGCAGATTTTCTCTATTTGTATGCTTCAATTCTCCAAGCATCTTGGAATGGAAATGCTGTGAACTACAAAGGAAATCTCTATGTGATCTCTATTACATGAAAAATTATCATTTTTATATCCTCTTCACTCTGCCAAGTTCTTTCCAAGTTTCTGTTTGCAATGCATGAAATTAGGCAAGCAATGGTAGCAAACCCAAGTAGGAATACTCACTACATACACTTACATTTCCAAAGCGTTGCTGCAATTAGCAGTGTCAGAGGACAGCCTGCTGCACTGCAGCAGAGAGCTCTTTCCTGTTTACTGTCACATATATTTTCCATAGGATTTCTGGCTTGCTGCTATGGGATTTATGATAACAGTCCTAGCCCTGCTATCCTGCAAACCACTGCTAAGAACAATGTTCAGTCAGTAACACTTGGCCTCGTCCCTAACCCAGCCTTTCCACTGGTGTGCAGTGGGATGGGAGCTTGAAACTAAAGTGGGACCAGCCTCACAGTCACCTGCCAACATTTCCAGCATGAGAAGGTCTTATGCTGAGCAACTTTGCACCCATGCTGCATCTCCTAATGGAAAGATCCCTATAGGGTGCTGCACAGCTGCTTTCCTGAGCCTGTGCTGTGTAAGACAGCTTTCCTGTGCTGCCCATCCAGAGCTTTAGGCCCAGCACTAACCCCAGCAGGTCAGTCTGACAGCAGTGTACAGCTGGAGAGGCCAGCTGAGTTACACTGCAGACATAACACTGAATGTAAGAGCCAAATCTGGCCAAATGCTCTTGCAGTAGATGTTGCTTTCATTTTGCAGTGTACCCTCTGCTGGGGAAAAAAATGACTTTGTGTTAGATATCACATCTAATTATTCCTGTTGGGCTGGCCCAGAGAAATGTCAACAGTGCATTGTAAGTGCTAATTGGGGTGTCCATGCTCTGCAGTAGATTTGGGATACAACACCCAAGACTGGGGAGGTAAAGCATGCTTTAGAGCTTTACTGTACTGTAATGAGCTTAGTCTCCATGGAAGAGGCACAGCTTTGCTACACTCACTTTGTGCTGCACTGCCCAAACCATGCACCAATGTGCTGCTTAAGGCATGCTGCCCGTGGCCACCACCAGTGGCCAGGAAAGGTGAGCAGGATTCCCAAGGCATGCTGCCAAATGCTTGGCTAAAGACACTGGGGTGGAGACAGAAGGAAAGAGGGAAAGGAGAAAGGAGGGAAAGTAAAGAGGGAAAAAAAGACTGCAGAAGAGTGAAATAAATAAAAAGTTGCCAGTGTGCTTACCTTGCCTCCCACTGTTTAGGCAGAAAAGCTCACTAGTTTTTAGATTCACAGAATATAATATGGATTGAGCTGTCACTGCCTATACTGGGGCTCCATTGGGGACACATGCTTTGCTGCTTTTTCCACAGACCCCACAATGCTTCTGAAGAAATATTAATCCAACCTTATTTCAGAATTTCTAGTCCAGAAAAAGTACATTATTTTGGTATAGGGGTAGTGGTGGTACTTGAACCCACAGGGTCCAACCAAATTACCTGTGGCAAATCCCCAAAACAGGCTTTTTTGGCAGCCTTCATTTTCCATATTGCTTTTTCCTGCTTTAGAGCAGCAGTTGGAGGGAAGCTGCCTGTTCATTTTACAGTGCTGGGGTAGCAGTGTCTGCTGTGACATCCCACCCTTCTATGTTCTCAGGCACTGTTTCATCATTTTTACCAGGCAGTCCTTAAAACTTTCAGGAATTTTTCATGTTAGATCTTCACATAATGAAACAAAAGTATTTAAAGCTA
>NW_005054336.1:2384147-2386195 GCF_000277835.1 Geospiza fortis
CTTTTGTGTCATGAGGGGACCATTTCTGCCCCTCGCTGTATTTTTGTTGCTATTTCATCAAGTCCTGCTTTAAACAAACCCTACAACAGAGTGTAACTCAACAGAAACAAGCTTCAAGCCTGAAACACTACTTGTGCAGATGTTGAGGCAAGAATACGAGAAGGAAATCTGAAAGACTGCTGTAAGGACAAAGATGACACCTCGGATGTATTTTGTGTTTCACACAATTCTGCCGGCATTATTACCCCGTATGCTAATGCAGAAGAGGGTAGGCAATTATTCCCAAGCTTGCTTCATTTCGCCTGTTCTTCCTGACCTCAGATTAAAATGTAACAGTGCCAGACTCCACAGACAATATAGGGCAAAAACTCACAGACACACTGTCAGCAAAGGGTCGTGCTCAATCTGGGCACAAGGTCTGGGGAGGGAATTGCAGGAGAGGTGCTGGCTGAGAAACTCTTTGAGCCATGGGCTGTATCCTTCCAGAGGGGAAGGCATACAAGAAGCTGCACCTCCACCATGTGTATTCGAACAGTGAGATGAAGCTGCTCTCTGAGACAACCCACTAAGCACAGGATTTGCCAAACTGTTCTCAGTGGTGGCATCCTGAGGTTGGTCACCTGGGAAATTCTCTTTTTAAGGACATTATCCTGAGAGAGCAGCTCCAGTTCCTTTTTCTGAGTCCATATTCATCAAGACCAGAGCAGATGAACAATTGAACCAAATTCTGTTTGTAAAGGTGTTTTACCCTAATCACGTGTGAAACAAGTCATTAGATGTTGGCTAAGCTGCCCACCCACCCCAGATGCCCAGATATACCCACACACTGCCGTGCAAATTCAGAGGCAGATGTTGTCCTGCGTGTTTTTAGAATGATACAACCCATGAGGACGCCTGTGCTTGGTATGGAAAAAGTGAGAGATATTTGCACATGCATGCCAAGCTGGAGAAAAGGCCACTTGAATTTACATGGGGGTGTAACAGTGTACAAATCTCTGCGTGCCTGCTGCAAGGTTTAGGAGAGATATACATGTCAAACAGCTGGAAACCTACCCAGAAACCATGTGTGCACAGCCTTAATCTAGGTATCTCTGTCACATATTTTAAACAGACGATGTATACACTGTGCTGCCACAGAGAAACGCCCACTTCATGTATACTGCAGAAAGGGAGGATGAAAAAGAAAATATTACTCTCATTCTGCACATCTTCTTTACTGTCTAGATCTGCTAGTTGTATTTTTGTTTGCTTTCCGAAATAGCTGAATACTGGGAGGGAGTTTGTGACAATAAGCTAAATAAATATTTAATGTATCAGCACCTGTCATACAGTTTTTGTGCACCACAGCTATCGATTTCCTGGTAGTTCTCCTTCCCTACCCAACTTCATTAAAGAATAAAAGTAAAGTAATAAGTCATTTCACACTCTGTCTGACCATTACACAATAATAGCAAGATTTCATGCAAGGGTACAACATTATGCCCATCTGCAATCACAGTCTCTTTGCAAAAATCTCAATTCACACTTCACATGCAGCTAACCTTGTTACCATTCCCTTCCTAAACCCATCAGTCTTGCAGCTGCACGTCTTCACAGCCCAACATCTTAAAATTCATCACTTTGACACCCTTGCATCCCTACAGGTCAAACTAAAGACACCAACCAAGAATAATTAAGGGGTACCCCAGATGTTTAGTTTACTTCTATCCAACCTTTCCCAGAACGAGGTTTAGTTCTCTGTTCATATACTAAGGATCCATGGAAGGTGCTTGTTTTAAGGGAACAAGACCTCCAACAAATTTCAGAGGTCTCTCCCCCTCTTTTCTTTTTTTCTTTCTTTTCTTTTTTTTTTACAAGTATAGCTCTTTGTAGTTGGAATTTGAACAAGAAGTGTGATAATGAGTAGGTTCAGGGAAGGAAAGGTGTTATCTCATTAAGGTAATTACTAAGACTTCCCCACCATTACCTCGGTTTGAAAATGTGGCAATTAAAGCGCCCTACATGGGCTCTCAGAGATGAGGGAACAAGACAGTCGCGGACAACTTCGG
>NW_005054336.1:2386217-2387936 GCF_000277835.1 Geospiza fortis
GGGGTCCCGTCGCGCCCCGCATCCTTCGCTGCCAGCGCAAAGTGCCTCACTTGGGTTCCTTTGAAATCCGTAAATTTTAAGGACCGGCGTTTGTGAGCTTCCATTAATAGAAGCGACTTGTGAAAAATAGGGCATATGAATATGGAAAGGCAGTTCTAATGTGATGGGCGCTTGGCTGGACCTGCTCTCCGGCTGGAAACACGCAGAGACAGGCATGGGCTCCGGCTGCCCCACGGCCCCTGAGCGGCTGGAGCAGCCCAAGGGAGGAGGAAAGAAGTTCGGGGCTTTTTCATGTAACGGGGGCACGGGGGAGCTCGCGCCTGCGGGGGCCGCACCCCCGTCCTCCGCCGCTCCCGGTGGGTCTCCATCCCCATCAGCTGTGCCCCTCCAGGGATCGCGGGGGTCATTTCGATGCTATAGCCAAAATAGAGCAAGCTGTTTCTCCCACGGGACGAGAGCACAGGCCCCTCTCAGTGGGCCAGGTTCCCTGTACCCCCGTTTTCTTGCAAGCAGAGCTCCCCTCTAAACCGGCTGCTGGGGAAGAAACCCGGCGGTATCACCGGCGGGAAACGTGGGCTTAGCAGCAAGCGAGAATAGAGGAGGGGGAAAGCGTGTAAATTTCAACCTGAAACGGTTATTCATCGCCCATGCTTACCACCTCTGGCCTGGGAATATTTCTTACATTATGAAGGCTTTTGCTCTTTCCACAGGTGAGTTCAGCCTAGCTGCACTCATCTGTGTCCTGGGTTCCCGAGGTTTTCTAGTGGGCTGCAGTAAGGACTTAGTGTGACTTACATCATCAGTAAACGCATTTGCACAGAAACGTGGCGTGAATTTAGAGGAAGGTAAACTCTGGAAAGGCAGAAGATAACAAAAGTTAAAAACTCACCCTCACAAGAAACACTAAAACCTGCAGGAGTGATAGCCAAGCCCCGGAGCGCCAATACAGCGTTACATGCGGGCAGTGCGTTAAACGCAACCAGGGCAACCGGCACGGCAGGGAATTCCGCTCGGTGCTGCTGAATGGTTCCCAGCGGCTGAGCCGGACTCGCTTGCTCGGCTGGGAAAGGAGATTAAGCTCCGGAGCACCCAGCTGCCACAGCGGCGCCAGGGCTAGCACCCTTGGAGCCGTACAGGCAATGCCCATCCCGTACCTCAGCCCAGCAGAGTCGCCCTTCTCCCTTTTTGCTCTACCGACGGACAAGCTAATGCCCCGAGAAGGTGAAGTAATTAAACATGATCCTGCTGCTGCGTCCCTCAAGAGAGCCCATCAGCCAAGGGCAGCGGCGCAGCCTGCCCGCGGCTCTGCTGCCGGAGCTCAACGAGCCACTGAAACCTGTCTGAGCGCAGCAGGGGTTCCTCGAAGGAGCCTCCTGGGCCGTGCCCACTTGCAAAACACACAGCACTGCCCAGAAGAAGCAAACTAAAGGGGAACCGAGCACAGGGTGTCCAAAGGGTCTCCTGGGTCTCACGGCGGACACGCCAGTGTCAATTCGGAGCAAAACGACACGGCAGAAGGGCAACAGCCCTGTCCCATTTTTAAACCCGTCTGCCGATGTGCGGGCAAAGCCCAAACACTCGGCACAAAACCTTCGGGAGGCAGCCCGCCCGCGGGGCCGAAGGGCCGGGTCCGGGCTGGGACAGGGACTGTGCCAGGTACTGAGTGGCGGGGAGGCGACACGGGCAGCGCTGCGGCAGCAGGAGGCTGTGCCAGCCTCC
>NW_005054336.1:2388496-2389752 GCF_000277835.1 Geospiza fortis
GGGAGGCAGCCCCGCATGCCGGCCGGGCAGCCGGCTCTTTGTCCTGCCGCAGCGCGCTGTAGTGCGGGCCCGCGTGCCGGGGTTTTAAAAGGCAACGAAACCTGTCCCTACAAGATTGCAGCCAGGCGACCCGGCCGAGCAATTTTAGGGCACTCTGACCTTGGCTCGGCTCTATCCCGGCGCGAATGGGAGCGGGACAAATTAAGAACTTACGTTTGCAGCCCTACTTCCCACACGGGGAAAAGAAGAGTGAAAGAGAGCGATTCTTGCCCCAAACCCCCTCCAGTTTACACACACTCTTCAGTTGGATCTGGAAATACGTTTCAGGGGAGGAAGCGGTTCCTCGCCCCCCTCCTCCGGCACCCCTGCTTTAGACACCGTCCTGCACGACACCGGCAGCCCCCAGCCCCGCCTCACTCCTCTCGCTCCTGTCTGCTGCCGTTCCCAAAGCACCAAAAACTCCCTGCCACGGTGGGCACCCCGCGGCAGGCCCTGTTCGTGAGGGGGCCACTCATCTATTTTGCATAAACTTTCCTTCCTTGTTCTCTCTACTTTTCAGCGAGTTTATGCAGTCAAAACCGAGCCATCGAGAACGAGCTGAGACTAGCTTTTCCAGCTGGATTTCCTCCTTTAGGAAAGATTTGTTGCTTAGGCTAAGGAAAAGGCCCTAACGAGTCCAAATTTCCTACCTCCTTCCCCAGCCCGCATAGGATGGGTTTCCCGGGAAAATCTTGGCGGCGATGCGGGGCGGCCGGAGCGCTCGGGCCACTCAGGGTCCCGCTTCCGGTCCGTTCCGCTGGGGGGGATCTGGGGGCCACGGCGAAGGCGCGGGGGAATTCTCAGCAGCCGCCGCAACACGGGCAAAAACCGAAGTGGGCGTTCCCGACCCGCTCCCCTTTTGTTAGATCAAGGCAAAGGTCAATATGGTTTTAACGCGAATTTATTAGCACAGAAATCAGCAAGCCGCTCGCTAATTAGCAAAGCCCAAATAAACGTGCCCGGAGGCTTCTCTTTTCCTTTTTTCTGGATTTTTTTCCTCTGTCTTAAAAGAAAGGGGACCCACAAGCAAAAATAAAGAGAGGAAAAACCAAAAAAAAAAAAAAAAAAACAAAAACCAAAATACAAACAAACAAAAAACAAAACAAAACAAAACAAAAAACCCCAAACCAAACCAAACAACAACAACAACAACAAAAACCCAAAAACCAACCAACCAACCAACCAAACCAACCCCCCCCCCCACAAAAAAAAACAAA
>NW_005054336.1:2390231-2391284 GCF_000277835.1 Geospiza fortis
CGGCCCCATCGCACCCGCCCCCAAGGGGCCAGAGCCACTACCCGTTACCGCCCTGCCCAGGTGCTTGAAATAACAGCAAGGGGCTCCACACCTGCGGGGGATTTGATTTTCCTTTAAAATACAGATAGGGAAAACAGCGCCTGTTAAGAAACAACGAGCCTAAAATTCAAAATATATTCAATATTATATTCAAAATAAAAAAGTGGCATCTGCCTTTTCTACTCCGAATTTCTTGAGTTCTCGTCACGGGGAAATTAGCTACCTTGAATTTTCGCGTTTGTTAAAAAAAGATAAAGTTTATTTTTTTTGCTTTTTTCCCCTGTGATTCTTCAATCACAAAAAAAATTCTATATTTTGTCATCTAAGCATTTATTTTACTGAATCCAAAAAGACATGAAAAGGGATGGGGAAGAACCACGTTTGTTCGTTTTAAACTAACGTATAGAAGTGATTTTTTTTTCTCCTTTTTTGGACGACATATAATAAATATGATATAGCACTCAGCACTCGGTCTGTACAATTCTGTTCGCATTAGGGAGCATGCCACTTTTCAATAAGAAAAAAAAAAAAGGTTATGAGAAAAATCAGTGCAAAGTTCTCCGTTCCCCCGGTCTTCTCCGCCGGTCGGGGGTCGAGGCGCTCTCATTCCCTCTGTCCTCCGCAGCCGTTAGTCTCTCCGGCGGGCTCGGGCTCTGCTTGGGCTCCCTCTCCCTCTCCTCCTCCTCCACCCCCTCCGTGACTCTCTCTCCGAGCTCCAAGTCCTGCCTCGCAGAAGCCGAGGTCGGCGGGTCGCCCCGCGGCTCTGCCCGCCTTCCCCCGCGTGTGGTCGTTTCACTTACGGGCTCGGCTCTGGGTTCACGTTTCAAGAGTCCCTGCTCTGACTGATCGCCTCCCTCGGTGGCCGGTGACTGCCTGCAGAAGCTCCTGCCCCTCGGCTTCCCCTCGCTTCCTCCTCTGCGGTGCTGGGGCTTGTTTGGGGACGGGGAGGGGAAGGGCTCGTTGCGGGGACCGCGGTGCCGTTTCACCGGGGGTGCGGGGTGCCGGGCATGGGGT
>NW_005054336.1:2392612-2393727 GCF_000277835.1 Geospiza fortis
CCGCTCTCCGTTTCCCAACTACAGGGCTTTCGTTATTTTCTGCCCTCTCCCCCCGGCCCGAAACGCCGGGAAATCGATCTGTCAATCCGGCTCCACTCGGGCCCCAGTTTGTGGCGCTCCTTGATCTTCCCCGCAGGAAGAACAATAATCTCCCTAATTGACCCACTGGGGAGGTTGGTGCACACAAAAATGGCCAGACCAGACTGTACATCTGGTTTGGACACTCGTATGCTAATGCTAAAAGAGCAAAATGAGCTGCACTGGCGGGCACCGCGCCGCTCTGAGCCTGGCGAAAATAGCTCAATTGAGCAAAATTAGGAAAATTTGTCCTGTTGCCTCTCGGCTGCACCGGGCTGCCGGCGGGAAGGACAGCTCCGCCGACACCACAGGGAAAATATACCCTCTCCCTGCTTGCCTTTCCTCACTCTTTTCCCTCCTTTCCCCTTCCCACGCACACATAGCTATTTTCACCTCCGAACCTCGCACGGCGGGGGCTTCCCCATCAGCACAAAATCCCTAATTGAAAAAAAAAAAAAATTGAAGATGAAGAAATAAACCTTCCACCACGGCGCAGGGAAAACTCGAGGGTTTTGCCAAACGCACAAAGCCCTCGCATCTCACTACGCCGAGTGCAGGCCGAGTTGTTGTTGTTATTATTATGATTTTATTTTTAATTAAAAGTTGGGTGGGTTTGTTTGGGTTTGGTTTGTTCTTTTTTTTCGCTTATTTGCTATTAACTAGGGAAGTAGAAATTTTCATCTTAATTTTAGAGAGAATAAGCATAAATAAAAAGGCTGAATGCACTAACTGCAGCTGAGCCGCCGGTTCTTAGAAAGCCAGAGAATCATTTATGTGCATTTGCATTAAAAATAAATACAGTCTGATTTCCCATGTGATCCCACTGCTCGGGCTATTTCTTTAAAAATGGGGGAGCCAAATTAAAAAAGAATAAAAGAGGAAAGACCAACAGATATTAAAATTTAAAAAAAAAAGAAAAAAATTTTAAAAAACGATTTGATTTAATTTCGTTTCCTACCGACCTTATTCCCGCGGTAGCGAGGATCACTGAGCGGCCCCGGCAGAACGAGCGCTCCTGCCGCAGATTTTCCCCCCGA
>NW_005054336.1:2393761-2394027 GCF_000277835.1 Geospiza fortis
AGCCGGGCCGCGCCGTACTCACCGTGGCATTTGTTGTCCCCCTGCGTGTCGTCGCGCTTGTCGAGCTTGGCTTTACCGTCCTCCTGCTCGAGTTTGGGCCTGAAGCTCTCCGGTGCCGCGCTGCCCTCCTGCTTGGGAGTATGGTGGGGAGAGGGGACGCTGGTACTGTAAGGTGCACACGCCGCTAGCGGTTTGCTGTCGCCCAAAATGTCCTTAATTAAAAAAGAAGAGGTGGAAGTCCTGGGGCCAGAGCTGGCCGAGCCCAG
>NW_005054336.1:2394838-2395671 GCF_000277835.1 Geospiza fortis
GGGCCCGTCCCCGCCGCCGCCGCCCCGTCGGGCCTCGATTCCCCGGTCGCCGGAACGGATCCCCCGGAGAGTATTATCCGGTGTTCCCGGGACGGTTCCCCGGCTAAATGTCAGAATAATGGGAAGTGCCAGCGACAAGACGTCGTATTAATCCTGATGAAGCGGCGTGTCAAGCTAATTAGAAGAGTAATTATAAAGGTGATAATGAATGATTTAGAGTTCTCCGAGTTTTATTTTAGTAGTAATTACAACTTCCAAGGTCCTATGAAGCGCAGCCCGACATCCCTCCTCCTGGCCTGCAGTAGCCCCTAGACCCGACCAGCCCCGAAAACAACATCCACGACCGCAGACTTCGGGGACGCGGGGGAACGGGGCACAGCAGTGGGGGCGCAGGAAAGGACTAGGGCAGGGTGACTGCAAGAGGGATTTTTGGGGGGCTGGTGTTTAGCGACGGCACTAAGCATTGCCTTGTCTGTGGGGCCGCTGGCATCCCCGCTCCGCATACGATGGCTGTCCCGGTGATGGGTGTCCACTGTCAGCCTGGAGCAAGGCTTCATCCCCGCCTCGGGGGTGGTGGACACGAAGGTCCTTTCTAAACCCGCTCCTTGTCCTGCCTGCCCCGTACCCGGGAGTGCCCAGTCCGGCCCTGCACAGTGCTGCTGTGCGGGTGCGGCGGCAACGCGGGTGCGCCTCCACCGAGCTTCCCCCCGCGTTTTGTTTCCTGGGTAAACAGTCCTGCTCAGAGGTACGGAAGGGTGCGGGGAGCGCACGGGAAGCACAAAGAACACGAGGGACCGTGTTCAGCCGGTAACTCGTTACTGACGTTTGGATCC
>NW_005054336.1:2396267-2398762 GCF_000277835.1 Geospiza fortis
GATGCGGGCCGGGCTGGCAGCACGGCGGGGTGAGCTCTTACCAGCACGTCCCTACAGATCGGAGCATCTGAAGGAACAAGCAGAAAAAAAGGGGAGAGAAGAAGAGGTGAAACTGAGGAGTGGACTGAAAGAACAAGAGAAAGGGAAAAATATTTCAATATCTGCAAGTGCACAGGCAGGTTTTCTGCAGCAGGGAAGCAGCCCGCGGCGCTCATGTTTATCTTGCTGTCTTGGTTTGCAATGTACCAAAACTATGTCCTAATTATCCCTGGGGGAATGCGGGATCCGGGGTAATATGTTACACTAGCGTAATCCTTTAACTCACAATACACTTCCCCGTCCCGGAATCGGGATTTAGGGCTTAAAGTCATGTTCCTGAAGAGTGAACACCTTTCATTTCCTTCTTCTTATTTTTTAATCCTCGACTCCATTGTGCAGAAATATTTAGGGGAAAGCGGCGGCGAGTCCCGCCCCGGCCGGGGCAGCCGCTCTGCTCCCGGCCGGACTCCGCTGAGCCCGGAGCTCCCGCAGCCTCAGCCTGGCCTGCTCCTCCGTGGTCACCGCCGGCCGCTTCGGATTCCCGGAGCGCTGATCAGCACTGCGCGGGGGCATCTGACGCAAAAGGCCTTCTACCTCCTGCTGGCACCGTCTGCGGGCGAGGTGACCAGCGGGACGCCCGTTGTGCTTGTTGAGGCCGGGGGTGGATCATGACAGCTGCCGCCCTGTGTCCCCTAAGCCCCTGGCTGGGTGACCCCCCTTTCCCATCTATCCCACCCGTCTGACTGCGGGCAAAGCCACGGAGCTCCCCCTCCAATAAATCAGCAACAGCCGAATCAAAGCGATGAGCGAAGGTGCCACTCAGAGGAGTCGGACAGGGCCCCGCTCGTTAATTAGCAGGCAGCTAATTAGAGCGGCACTTAGAGCGCTAATCAATGGTCCGATGGAGGCTGGGGCAGCGACCGGCAGGGACGGGGTATCATATGCCGGTTCGACGCCGGTCCTTGCCTGGGGGCGGTCCCGGCCGAGGCACCACGGAGCGGCCCCAGGCTCTGGGAGCGGGGCCCAGCACCTGCCACCTTGGCCCCCGCGGGAGGCCCGCACCGCATCGAGGGGGACCCCGAGGAGCGGGGTGCGGGGCCCTGGGGGTCCCTCCGCCAAACAGCTCGGGGATGGCACGGTGCATCATTTCGGCCCGGGATGGCTTACTTCCTACTCCAGTTTTGGTGCGCAGCCGTGCTGGCTCACTGGCAGCACCGCAGCTCGAAGGGAGGGGGGGCTTAAGGGGGCCGGGAGGGGCCGAGCCCGTTGTACTGTGAAATTTAACAGTCTGAACATCCCTTTATTAAAAGCTGCTGCTTGACATTTACACTGTGCCAACAGACTCGCCGTCTAATCCAGGCGAAAATATATTGTACCTCGGAGTAACTGGGGCCGTTGTGAGAGACGCTACAGAACGTTTGCAAGCGGGAACAAAACGGCGCGGAGCAGCGCGGAGCCAGGCGCGGAGCGAGCGCGGCCGCAGTCCGTTCGTCCCAGCCAGACACGCCGGGCGGGCGGCGGCACTCCGCTGCCTTCTGCCTTTTTCTTCCTAAAAGGATTAAAAAAAAAAAAAAAAAAAAAGGATCGAAAAAAGTTAACTTTGTGTTCCAAAACATTAATCTCAACGTTTACTGTTACTGTTTTTCTTTTGTCAAATGTTTTCCCTGTTGCAGGCTGAGGACATGATCAGAAATGCTCAGGGAGCAGAAAGCACATTGATTTCAGCTTGTTCTGTCCGCAGACAGGCCCTGACAAGGTTGTTAGAACAGTTGGGGAGGTCTCTACAATCACTTAATTACCAAAGCTGTCACTCAGGCGGGACGGGACTGGCCGCTCATGTGGCTGCGAGGAGCATTCCACTACTGGGTTTCCTCCTTGATGGATCTGTGCTGATGGCATTGCAAAATAATTATAGTGAATTTTCTGATGTGTGATTTTATACCACGTTCATGCTTCAGAAAGGTAATCGGAAGGATGAGAAGGGTCAGTGCCATTTCAGATTACCTGAAGTCCAAGCGAAAGGGTAAAAAAAAAAAAAATAAAACGAACCCACGGAGCAGAGAGGAGGAGGGCTGCGAGGAAGGGGCATAGCGATGCGATTGAGAATTGCTGAAGGGTATTGCAAGCAATTCGTCAAACTGTGCAAGTGATTTCCTTCCGAGCCAACAAATGGCAGATTGATTTTGTCCAACGTAGGTTTAGCCACATTTAAAATGATCCAGCGGTTATTACTGCGATTGGCTTTGCAGCTGACAGGCAGTTGTAGGCAGAAGGAGAATAGATCCTGTTTACAGGAGACGTGTTCTTAACTGCTGTCAAATGCAGTTAAGTAAATATCATTAGGAAGAAGTGCTGTTAAGAGAGAAAAAAATGCCAATCCGATAAATATGCTTTTCCTCGTCTCAGATCCCTGCTCTTCTCGGGAAGGCTTTGCAGGGAGGAGCCGGCGCTTTCCA
>NW_005054336.1:2400720-2408048 GCF_000277835.1 Geospiza fortis
CTGCTGCCCCCTGGCGGCGCTGCCCCGCCCTGCGCTGCCCCGACGGCGCGGTCCCGGTTCCCAGCTCCCGGCCCGCAGCCGCGGGACGCTCTCTCGCGGTTCTCTGTCCCGTTGTGTTGATTCCTTTGGCGTCAGGCGGCGGCGAAGGAGGAGATAATATTGATGAGCGCGTTGCCTGAGACTGACATCAAATTAGCGGCCTCCTTGTAGGAAGACTGGGGAGGAATGTCCGACACGGCGGGAGCGGGTGAGAGGCGAGGGGGCCGCTTCTCCTCCTCCTCCTCCGCCCCGGAGCCGCGCTCGGTGGGCGCGGGCAGCGGCGGTAGGAGCGGAAGCGCTTTCATTACGCGGCCTTCCTGACGGGGACACGGAGGCTTCTGTACTTCCCTCCCCAGTACAGCGGAGCTTTTTGTCAGTAATTTGCAGTAAGTGTCTGCGGCCCTTCCGCAGGGCCCCGCCGTCATTAGCGGAGGCAGATCCGCGCGCCTCCTAATTGGAAGCGTTGGGCCTTATCAGCGGTGGATTTTCCAGGACCTTTGACAGATACCAATACTAAAATCATTGTTCACTTGTCAATTTAAAAGACCACTAAAGCAGCTTATTTTGGTTTTAATTGGAGGCTCTTCGCCCCTCCCCAAGCGGCAAAAGAAACCACGAGGGATCCTCTCTATCAGCCCCCGCTTCGCAGCGTCATGTAGGTCGGGGGGGGGAGCGGCCCTACACAAGCAGACAAACAAACAGAAGGCGTGGCAGCGCCAGGGAGCCGCCCTAGGCGCGGGCTGGGGCGGGGGCGGCTGGGCCGGGCTCCTGTCGCCGGCTGCCCCGGCCCCGCTCGCCCCATCGCGATGGGACGGCGGCCTTGCCCGCTCCGGTGGCCCTGCCAGATGCAGCAAAGCCAATATGTGTAAACGCTTTAGAGTCATCATCCGGCCCGCTTGCAGCGACGCTTCAGCGGCCGCGCCCCGACAACAGCGGCCGAGGTGGCGGCACCCCCGCCGGGCCCCGGCCCTCCCACCTACCGCGAGTAGGGGGGCTCACACTGGGATTTCTTTTTAATTTCATTTTTGCCAATCACACTATGTTCTGATTTTCCGGCCAATTTTAAGTAGCTGATGTTTTGTTTGGCTGCTGTTTTATTTGCTGTCAAAAAGGATTTGATGCAGAAACCATTTAAGCATGTATACAACCCATGGAGGGATTCATTTGACCTCATTATACTGCAATAAAGAAGAAATCCAGTTTGTTAAATATCACCGAACCGCATGCATTTCACATCAGATCATAAGAGTTATGCTTCAAAAGATTATTCCAGAAAGTGCTTGGGAAGATGGAATGGGTTAACTTTACTTGCCAGAAGGTGTTCTGACAAACACAGGAAAAGAGAGAGAGATGCAGCCCCCTTTAAGAGCAGAGCAACTGAAGAAAAAAGAGATTTATGCTTTTAATTAATGGCAATTAAACCATGCCTGTTGGCTTGGCCTATGGCAATTGTTCCCTGCAAAAAGGAGGCCGAGCTGGTGACAAGCATTTGAATCCGCTAAGTTCTGTCAAGGGAGCTGACTCTGCAGGCATCAAAACCAAACTAAATCAATAAAAGAATTAAACTTTTATAAATTGCATTTTGACAAGTATCAGATACCGTTAAGCTTTGATATTATGAATTCCTCGGAGGAGATGCAAACAAGAAGGGCCGCAGTTAGAGATCCAAACAATCAAAGAGGCTTGTTAACATGCGCTGTCAAATGCATCAGTGCTATTAATTACTACAAATTAATGTGACTCTCTCTTCCTCTGGTGATTGGAATAATAATCAGCTGGATTCGTGGAATGAGCACAGAGAACATATGCAACCCTGCCAAAAATAATAATTTAAGAAACCAGGAGACATTTGCAATCTTTATGCTTACAGGCTTGATAATTTGCTTGTTGCTAGTGTGTCCCACTTTACCCCATCCTCCTGATTGCTGGGAACTGTCTCATCTGCATCCCAAACGGACATGCTCTCACTCCCTGGCTGCAGCAGCACTTGCCCTGATGATGAAGTCTTTCTCCTCTCCAGCAGAGCTGTGAAGGCAGAAGGACACACAGCCAAACATCTCACCCTGGCCAGCCAGGCAGCACTGTGGCCCTTGCCGTGGCCACAGCCCATTCCCTGTAGCTGGGGCTGCCCCGAGACCCCTCTGCTACTTCAGCTCCTGCACCCCTCAGGAAATCACATACTGGAAAAGAGAATGGTATATTTGCCACATGTGAGGAGGTAAGGAGATAATAAAACCACGGTATGTGTACACCTGTCAGTTCTGACCCTATTTTAGTAGCACAAGGTAGGAAAACCCCCACTGTATTCTCTTCATCCAGTGAAATACCATTTCCAGTGCTAGCACAGAAGCCAACCCAGAAGGCACAGTAACACCTTCCCACAAGAAGATTAACCATCCCTGAGCTTTTGGTTTCTTCCTGTGCTCAAACAACAATGCCCTTGGTACTGCAATAGTTTCCAGCTCAAACTACCCCTTGCACAGGGCACAGAGCAGAGCTCTGAGCATCACTCTACTCTTCTGGTTTTACCACTACCACAAGATGCTGTCTTGTCATAGCCTCTGCATTTAGAAATAACCCCTCTAGCTATGGTGGACTTCAGAGAAGTCCTGCATTTTTCTCTAGTCATACAACGAGGAAAAAGAGAGTTGGGTTTTGGGGATGAGAGAGTCTGAGGCTCTCTGGCTTGGTGGTGAGTGATCACTCCAAACATGCTATGCCCTTACTCAGGCCCAACTCTCTGCCTCAACAAAACCCACAGAGCAGTATGTGATAGCCATGGGAAGCAGAGTTTTCAGGCACCCTGGAACCAGGAGGCCAGGTTTGCTGGGGGGAGCCTTGGCTGTAACCCAGCTTGCAGGGAGATCTGGGGCAGCCAGCATGAATGCACATCAGAGTGGAGGAGATCCTGATCCAGGGACACCCTCATCCTACTGCTGCTGGAGGGCTCCAGCACTGTGCTTGAAGGCAGAGCTGAAGGCAGGCTCGGGAAGAAGAGCAGATGTGCGAGGGAGAGAGGAGAAGCATAAAATTGATCCATGTTGTTTTGTGTTCCCTCGAACACTGTAAACTAGAACATATCCCAGCCTTTGCCCAGGGGACAGCAGGGATAAGCAGGGTGGCACACTTCTTACAGTCCTGAAATGGAAATGGGAGCAGAGGAGAAGAACAGGACAGTTGTGCTGTGCAGTGCATGGGAGAGCTTCAAGGCCCTTTGCACTAATGCACCAGGGTCAAAGTCTTCATCCCCATATGTCTCTTTCTACGGACCAATAAATCCATTTCCCTGGACCAGGTGGGTAGAATAGCAGATTTCTCAATCAAGTAAGAGTTAACAAGGCCTCAGATCTCTTGCCACCCAACATGCACTGCTTTCCAAGAAGAGCCGTGTCTCAGCCCCATATGCGCTGTACAGGTCTCTATAGCCACACGCCACAGAAATGCAACACATCCATCTTGCAAGCAGGAAGCAAGGGCTGAGCAGAGCCCCTGCTTCTCAGCAAAAGCAGGTTCTCTGAGAGGTACCCCACTAAGGCAGGATAACAGGCACCATGATGGAACTGAAGGACAGTTTCTGAGTACATGAGATGAATTAACATGACACCATCTGGCAGCAGTTTTTCATTTCTGACAATATTTAAAACATAATTTGAACTCAGGCAGTGATAAATAGGTCTCAGATCTCACCTGACTTCAGTAACCTCTTGACCTAGGCATATTGAGTCATTTATCTGAAGCTGTAGATTCCAATATTTTGTTGCTGTATCTAATCTAAATAGACTTCTGGGCACTACCCTTATTGCACCCTGGTAATCCTGGATTGATCCTGTTGAAGCAAGTGGAAGCAATGACATCTAAGTCTGTCTTTCATCAAACACACGATGAAAGTTGATCATGTTTAAGCATGTTCTCCCAGCTGGAACCTGTAACAGAAAAAAAGCCATGATGCATTAGTGTCCCCAAACATCTAATGGTGGAGTGGAGAGGGGCATTTTACTATTACTGTTACAATTATTTCCTTTAAAATCTTAGTTTTCATTCTCTCAGTCTGAACATCACTTATGATGGCTTTAGCATGTGTATATATATCTAGGCATGTATGTACACATATAGATGCTTGAGTCTCTATACAAATAAATAAACCCTTTAGATAGAACAGCATGACAGCAAAAACTTCCGGATGAAAACATGGTGTGAAAATGTAGGATGTCTCTTCTCTTTATGTTCTATGGCAAATGCAAAGGAAATTTATTGCTTCGAATACATGCAATCATTTTTATCGGATTACCTGTAGATGTTCTGTATGGCTCTGTGTAGGAGACAGTACATTCTCTGCCCCCTGCAGACATCCCAGTTTATTATAAGCTCACTTCCATTCTTTCACATATCTTTATGAATTTGAAGGAGCTGCTTAGAATTTGTCACTTATTTTTAACAATATAATTTGCTTTGGAAGGAATATTCCTGCTAAGCTTGACATGTGATATTTAATCACATATTGACCACTCAGGATTATTTTAATGCTTCCTGTCAGTTCCAGTACAGCAGGCAGAGTTCAAGCAACACATTTGCCTGGAGTTCAGTATTCATTTAAATCAAATTTGTCAGCTTTCAATTTTTTTAAATGTAATATTTTATTTTTATTAAATGCAAGTTAATAATGCCTTGTCAGGCCAAGGGCATATTTTAATGTGAACTCAGATGTTAAGTGAAATTGGAGTCATAACACCCTGCTAATAGACTCATATAATCTTCTTAATGCCAGCATCTCAACCTAACACAAACACGTGCTGGCTTTGTGTTCAGTTGTCTCAGGGAGCCTTTCCAGATGCATAAAACACCTGCACAAACACACACACATCCTTTAAATGCACGTGCTCCTGGGGTGGGTGCCTGTGATGCTTGTGTCTATTACCTAAAGATTTCCACCTGGTCTTTTTTCCTGTTCATAAGGCATCTTTCTTGACTGGTGACACAACAGCCTTGGTTATTAATGCTGTCTCTTCTCAGCTTCATCTTTAATTTTCCATGATGCTATCTATAGTGACTTGATTTGGGTTTTTCCTGACAATATTTATGTGTGCAATTGCCCACATATGAATACAGCTTTTCTGCAGAGAGGTGCACACATGCCCACCATCCATTGGCTATGTCTGGCTGCAGCAAGGTTAGACGCATGCATGCACACGTATATAGAGCATTTATGCATTGCCAGCTTGTGGAGAGTTTGTTCACAGAGCACACTGTGTGATACACCCACACACCACAGGTAAACCTCCCCGGTATTTATCTTTACCTGAGTGAAGAGTTATCACTCTTCTTCTTCACAAAGACAAATCTAGCAACGAGCAGCTGTTGCAAGTTAGAAGGTAAGAGATGGATGGAGACTGATCCGGCCTTCTAAGCATACTGTAAAGCACAGCACTGTAAAGTCACAGTGTCACAGAGGGTGATAAAGCATTGCCTCTTTACCAAGCATTTCTCAGAAGCAGGACAAACCCAGGTCCCCTCACTGCATGCAACACCCAACTCTCAGCATGAGCCCGGATCCCATGAGCCTCTGTAGCCCTGGCTTTCCCCAGTTTAGGGGTATTTCAGTTGTCATTGTTTCCATCACCCTGGGCTAACCCTTCCACCCAGTGGCATTCCCAGCACAGACGGGAACTCACCTCTGTCAGGCCTTAATACCCTTCAATGGCTTTTCCAACAGGTGCCTTCTGATCTCCAGAGCAGTGTGAGGATCCTTTTTCCAAGCCCACGTCCATCATGGCCAGTGTTTGGGAGTTGCTGGTTCTGGGGGTGGACCAGGGATAGGCCAACAGAGAGGGCAACTCAGGACCCTTTCAGAGCCAGAAACTGGCATCCTTCATCCTGGAGATGGGAAAGAAAGGGTGCTGAAAATGTGCATCAGGGTACAAAGTTTTTATTCTGCCTCTACTCTTTGATTGGTACCTGAGAACAGCAATGCCTTGGGCAGACCTGGACTGGGCTGAAACCAAAGCTGTGCCCATGAGCTCTAGGGCAGGGCAGGAGGGGCAGTGGGACTCCTGCAGCTGCCACTGCTGCTGGGCTGTGCTTAGGCACATGGGATGATGCTCCAGTAAGAGTTTCTCAGCCTTCACTGCTCTCTGAAAGCCAAAAATGAGAGCACTTTGCAGAGGAAAGAAGCTGCACCTCTTGTGACACAGCTCAGCTCCATCCACCAGCAGGGAGAACACTTCCACCATGCCTCTCCACAGAGAGAGAAGAAACCCCTACAAGACTCTTGTACTTTTCCTGAATGCTTCTACCCCTGGGGACTTGTCTAAGGAAGGAAGACATTGCAACTGTATTTCCAGGCCTTGCTTGCACATCCATCCTGCTGTCCTGGAGCAGTGCTTCCCATCACTGAATGCACACCTCTCCCACCCCACTCTGCCCCAGACTGGTCTCAGTCCAGAGCAGTCAGAGCTAATGCTGTTATATCATCATAAATCTGGTGTAACAGAAAATCAGCCCAAAGAGGTTCACATCCATTTGTGTGTTCATTCAGACTGCCCAGACACAATAAGTCTGTCATGATCAAAAACGCAATAACGTGGCAATAAGGCATGTATATTAATTATAACTCCAGTTCAAACATGAGCTAGTTTACATAAGAGTAATTAAAATCACAATTGACCTTTTGTAGAAACATACGGTTATGCTTAATTCTAGCCACTAGCATTCAAGACTTTTATTTAAATGGTATTCCTAATTCATAATTATATCTTTTTTGAAAATCATTTTTATGGCAAACTGAAAATTACTTGTATCCTGTGTCTTTGTTCTTTATACAAACACACTCATTTTCAGGAAAATGGTCTAATATGCAAGAGCAGATTAATATATATATATATTTATTCTAAAACTACTTGAATTTTCATCTGTAAAGCAGTTATCTTTACCCCTTATCTAAGAATGAATAAATAACATCCAGTCATATGAGACTCTTATCTATTTACTTCTCAGTTCTTCTGTACTATTTATTGTTTCTTGCATCAGTCAGAGAAATCCCATTTTTAATGAGGAACATATATTTCATATCGTATCACTCCCTTTCATGATTCCAGCACCCTACAAGGCAGCAGTAGCCTCAGGGGTCAGAGAGAGACAACCAAAGCAACATCAGGAAAAACTTCTGCAGGAGGAAAATGGGGAATAGTCCCTTCAAATTTAGCTGCCTTTAAAGTCCATGGGTCATTTTGCAAGTCCTTCTCCATGCCAGGATGTCGGGCAAGAAAATAACCTGGATTTTGGGGGAAGGGCTC
>NW_005054336.1:2408084-2420593 GCF_000277835.1 Geospiza fortis
ACCATTTGCAACCGTGCCTGTGGTTATGCTTTCAATAGGTGGCACTTATGAATAATAATATGCATAATCTATCTTGTGCCCAGGCAGGAGAGAAAACATAAGTGGACAAGCCTGAAGGCATGGCCGTCTATTAAAGGTTGCTTGGGAATTCTCTGCAGAGTTAGGGCAAAACTGTGCTGCTAAACATGGCTAGGGGATTTGCATGTTTAAGAAAAGAGGACTAATTGAAAACCTCTCTCTTCTGGATGAGTGATTTACATTTCTTACAGATCAAATTACAGAAGGTGAAATACAGTTTTGCCCTTTTGTTGTTTATTTGATTGCAAGCTTTCATTGCTAACTTTCCTTTTTATTAAAGAGCTTCAATGCAGACTTCAGGAAAAAGCCCAAATTCTCAAGCCATGATAAGCACCTAAAGCCTAGACCCTGCAGAAATTCACAATCCTGCTTTGTTCTGTGGCCATTTGTAGATATCTTGAATTAAGCACACATGGCTCAGGATCTTAGTAATTAAGTATAAAAATAATAAGAAAATTGCAAAAACACACACACTCTCTTCTACCTACTACTGCAAATGTAATCCAGATCTATTCCCATCAGCAGCGAGGACTGTAAAACACAAGGGAAAGACATATTTGATTTTGAAGTAGCCCAAGAAATAATGAGGTAAGCATCTTGGACTTTTCCCAGAGAAATATCCATCAGACTGACCTTTCTTTTAAAAGAAAGCAGCTGAAGCATTATATAAACAAATGGAAAATAAAGAAAAGAAAATTGTATTCTTTAAAAAGAAGAGATAAGTGTCTAATTCTGGTGAATACACTTCTTTGCACTACAAACCAGCAGCCACTGTCTGGATCCCCAGGGTATTTCCATTCCCCAGGGACCATGGGAAATTACTCCTGCTCCCAGTGAGGTAACCCAGCCCAGGAAAGGGCTCCCACCAGCTCAGAAACAAGGCTGGTATGGAGCTGAGGAAGGGGCTTCAGAAAACCCAGCATTTTATCTGAGGGCCAGGGAAGAAGAGCAGATGAGGAGGAGCTCTTCCATGAGATGTGAGCTTGCCTTCAGCAGGAGAAAGTCTCTAGCTGGGGACACCACTGACACGATGCTCATTAGAGATGTGATGCTGAGAATACTCCCATCAGTAGGAGATTTCTGGATGTGTGGCTCAGCTGATGCCTCACTCCAACACTGACAGCACCTTGGCAAGCAACAGGGACACAAGTCACCTCTGGGGCAGGAGACCCACACTCACCACTTATTTATCACACCTCAAACAACCCAGCTGCAGAAGAGTATTTTAATTGAAGATGGCTGTACGAGCAGCAGAGAACCTCATCACCTCAGTGTTGATAATAGGGAGGAGGAAGGAGTGAGGGTGGCAGCAAATCACAGATAGTGGTTTTCTAAGTCCATGAAGACAAGAGGGAGAGCACAATGAAAACTGAGAAAACACTCAAGTATAAAACATCAAACATTTCAACTTCAGTACTGCTGCTTAGGCCAAGCAAAAAAAAAAATAGATATAGATATAGATATATGTATGTTGGCATGGGGAGAAAACACATTTCTGGATTTTGATAAAGCTATGAGAGGTTATTTGGAGGATGAATTCCCTGGGCCAGTTAAAAGTGGTTGTGCTCTGCTGAAATAAATTCCGCCCTGGGATTTAGTACAGCAAGTTCTCCAAAGATGCTGTAGGGGGTGAGATGGCAGCCCAGGGGTTTCCCACACTCTACCTCTGGGTGTTCCAGGAAAGCAAAATTAAGTGCTGAGAAGAGGGGGGAATGCAAGAGGAGTCCAATATCAGGTTTTCTGCTGGCTTCACTGCTGCTAATCGTCTCTGTACATGTGAACTGGGTGTAAAATGTTCCCACATCAGAGCTGTAGTTGTGCCTAGGTATAAATTACTACACAAGGTTCAAGGCAGCTCTCAGCCATGTCCAAGCTGCCTAATTAGCAGTTGTTAGTGTGGCGGAGCTATAAAGTGCTAATATTCAAATGTTATGACTGTGATGCCTCTTGCCAAAATCCATAAAGTGTTTGGAAGCTGGCTAGTGTTACTGACTAAACTCTCTCTTCCCTCTCAAGCAGAGGATCAAAGGCAGCCATGCTAATTAACCTCTCCTTTTAGAGCATCTATGGTGAAAATGTAACACTGCACCAGGGCTGCTGCTGCAGCGGTGCCTGGCCCTGACAGGAGATGCTGCAGAGCTGCAAGAACTGAGCTTTTGCTTTCTGTCTCATCCAAAGCAGCCCCCTCGTTTGGGTATTGCTGTTCTGGGTGACAAAGATGAAAAACCAAATATTTTTTGTAAGACTGTTATTTTAAAACTAAGCCCTTCGACTCGCACAGTCAACCTCTAAAACAAGGCCTACAGGACTGGAGAAAAGCACTCATATAACATATAGTACTTGACATTGCCTATGGCTAAATATAGGGAACAAGATGTTCTCTGTGGCCATACCAAGCTTCCTTAGTCATATACACTTTAATCTAAGCCCTGCTAGGGGGAGAGATCCCTGGCCCCGCTCTCCCTTCTGAGCAGGGCGAGTGCAGCGCGCGCCCACTGAAGCATGGCCAACGCGACACCAAGGCTCAGCTCTGCACAGATCAACCCACTCAGGCAGGAGCATGCCCTTGGTGCAGCTAATTTCAGAGTTATTTTCTATGGTTAGCATCAAAGACATTTTCTGCTGCATGCATGCATGAAATTATGGCTCACTAATTTCATAAATGGCAGAGTGCATATCTGACCCTCTTCTCCCCCAAATCCCCTGAAAATGTGTGCGTTGTACCCAGCCAGCCGAGCCCGTGGTGCAGAGACATCCCCACCCCAGCCACAGCATCTTCTGGAGGAGAGGGACACAAGAAAGGAGCTGCTTGAGGACCCTCACTGTGGGCCCATCTTCCCCAGGGAGGTGGTCCCAGGAACCCAGAAAGGGCCTGTGAATCCACGGGGGTTCAGTCCAACCCACCCACAGTGATGTTGACACTGAATGTCCTGAGCTTGCAGCCATCTGCAGAAGAAGGTGGCACCATCATCCATGCTTTGCCACTGGAAAAGGGACTTCCCAGATGTAGGACAGCTTTCCCCAGGTACAACAGCAGCAGACCTAGGCAAAACAGCTCCATTTCTTCTATCTGTGGAACACACAACCTCCTTCAGCCAGCCAAATGCTCAGGAGAGATGATCTTCATTTTATATCACCTTTACAGCACTTTTCAAACCCCCTAGGACTCATGCGTGAAACACACACAGCTTGGTTTGCCAACATAGCTTGATCCAAGTCCACACACACAAAGAGAAACCCCACTGAACTCTGGGTCTGACCTCACACAGAGGTGGGGAGAAGGGCCTTGCTCACCCAGCACTGTCCTCTGCCCACAGCAGCCAAGAGATCTCTGGTGTCAGCTTCAGCAGATGAGAGCATGGGGCGAGCTGGATGGGCTGGAAACCTCACATATCTCTCTGAAAAAAAAATCCCATTAAAAAGTGGGTTTTCCCAGCAAAAAGGAAAAAAAAAGAAAAAAACACCAAATCTCATCAAAAGCAGTAGAGCTTCTCAGCAAGATGGGCGCTGGCAGAGCTGGGCTTGGTCACACCGTGTGGAAGGGAAGTCCCCGTGACTGAGAAGCAAATGGGTGTCTGCAGCACAGCATAAATTAATATGACAGTTGCTGCTTTTTCAGTGAAATCAAACCCCAGCCACCCCCTTTCACAAACAGAAACTTCACAGATGCACTACAGGATATTTCATTACTAAATATTTTGAATTTTCAGTGTGAGAAATATTACCTAGCACTAGTTGCATTATTTGCTTCATAGGGGAGGGATTAACATTCCTGAGACTCAGAAAAGATGCATATACCATCAAAGCAAGAAAATATGATTATTTCTTTGTTTTCACAGGTCCTCATGCAGGCAGCTGCAGGTCTTGGAGATACTCTGACACAGGCCTGGAGTGTATAGCACTCCTTCATTTGCACTTCAGGCGCTCTGAATCTGGGCAAGGACTCCAGTCTCAGAGGCAGATTCTTCAGCAGTTTACATCATGTAAGTGTGAGGTTATTCCTGATTTATGCTAGCATGGCTGAATGTAGCACCTGTTCCCATGTATTTTTATTTATGTTGTCTATAAAAGATTTATAATTTTTTTTTAAGAGACAGAAATTATTGTCTCATTTATACTAGCGAACTCCTGAATAGCAAAACTGACTCCAGATAGTTGGAATGTCTTAGGGAGTAGATCTGGCCCAGTGGCTTTATTCCTGGAGCTCTGCTTCACCTCCGAATTTTAAAAATGGTATATTCATGCTCTGAGGCAAATCTCATTTTCCAGCTCAAACATTTTATGCAATATTTTAGTAGGCTGTTTCATACTGCTGTACAGCCTCCAATTTTAAGAATTATCAATAATGTATTCTTCCATGTAACCTCTTTAACACTCACAATAGAATAAAATAAAAACACATCAACAAAAAAATTGTCTCTGCTTGGCAATGCTGTGTGAATGTTAAATTTCCCATTCCACAATGCAGCCATCACTATAAACTCTGAGGGCGGATTAACGCTCTTCTGGTACTTCACTGTATCAGAACATGGATTTGCAGACAACAGCTGCAGCAAATTCCCTTGACTGAGAAGAATTACAAGTATTATCACCTAGATCATTAAACTGGGTTCATAGATTGCAGAATGTCTTCAATCAATTCATCTAAGATAACTTGAAGCCAGCTGGACCCCCTCAGTGAGAACTTGACTTAATTGGCCAATAAGTGGCTGGAAAAGGTGCATGCGATTTGATAAAATTACAGACTGCAGAAGCGATTACAATTTGGAGAACCACAGAGGGTAGCCTCCGGGTCAGCCCTTTTGGAGAGGGCTAAGTTAATGTCCACTATTAAGTGCTGCTGTGAAAAATGTTGGCCCACTTGGTGCTCAGATGTAAAGTGTATCCAGGTCATTCCTCAGCTGATGGAGGGAGAGATGTGCGCATTTATCACTGCTCTGGCCTCATTTCTGCCTTGGTAATAGTCGTACACTAACAACTGCTGGCAGTTTCATGGTTTTCTGGGTACCCTTCATTTTATTGGCATAACTAAAATATTATCTGAGCAAAGCAATCCATCTGCTAAAGAAAAACACTTTCCTTCAATTATGTCCCCCGAGTCTTTTCTTAAGAAAGGTTAAAACACCAGGAAGTTGAAAAATATACATTAGTTTGTTTTTATTTTTTCCAATCTACTGCAAATATGCTTGCTTGTTACTGGATAAATGGTAGGTCTACATATTTACCACCACAAAATGTTAGAGAATATGCCTAGCTTTAAGAAAAGGGTCAACTCACAAGACCAGATTAGCATTAAAGTACAAAGCATTATTTAAAAGCAATTACCTATCTTCCTCTTCCTGCACTCCCCTCTCAAAAAAAAAAAAAAGGGGATAGAAAAGACTGTGTAATTATTTTCTCAATGATTTTATATTTAATAATGAAATAGATTAGGTCATTTTTATAAAAGCAATATTTTTTAAAATGGAGCTACAGAGTGCAAAGAAACCATTGCAGTACCCAATTGTGTTAAACATCATGGAAAAACAGAGCTTGATCCTGCGTGAGCTCAGCAGGCAGGGCTCCCATTGACCTTGGCGAGGGGCTGTGGGTGCCTCCCAGGCATTAACCCTTTTGTTAGCCCCACCCCAAGACAGGGCTGGCAATCACTTCTGCACCGATAGAGTGTGCCTGCTGTGATTCCATGTTGCTGAGGCTGCATATTTTTCATGGATTGGATAATTTTCATGGGTTTTGTTTTGTTATTTTTAAATCCCTACCTTTTACAGAGCTAGCTCCAAGACTCAAATAGCTAATGCAGATATTCAGAAGTAGTTTGGTCTCGTTTCAAGGATTTTTTTGCTGATGGCTAAGTTGTTATAATAGTAAATGGTGTAACATACAATCAAAAGCCTAGGGGTTGCACAGTTAGCTAGATGCACACAAAACACAAATTAATGAAGTGTGGAAGGACAAGTTACATCTTACCATTAAACAGGGAAAATGGGGCTCTGACACTGATTTTTAAGTTGCAAATATCAGGTCAGAAAAGAATACTACTTTTAAAAAAAGGTACAAAATGCATACTTTCTTAAAATGCTTTTCCTTCATAAGTCAGAAATGTCAGAATCCAATTTTATCTCACCCATAGGCAGAAATTAAGTTGCCATTTTCTTGCTGGATCTCCTACCATGTGAGAGATGTTTCTTCCCAAGCAACCACTCAGGTCCCATTGCACCAAGCCACAAAGTGCAGTCACCTAGGGCACAGGGTAGGGTAGGCTCAGGGGAGAGCTGGTCTGCTGCTTTGGGGAAAAAAACCATCTATTTGAGGGAGCTTTCGTAACAAAGGAAGTTCAGGTTTACTCTGTCCCTAACTGTGGGCAGAAAATTCACACTTTCAAATGCTTCTGGTGAAAGCAATCCACTTTGGTCATGTAAAAATGGCCTTTCATTTTTAAACATAAAGGAGACACATAAGACATTAGAAAAAGGGTCAAAACAAAGCAGGACATCTTTAGATTGTCCAGATGACCATGTGGCAGTCCACCCCAGTTTTTGATCCTCCCAGAATTTTGTGGAATAGACTGATTTTAGCATGAAGTTTTTTGAGATTTGTGACCCTGTCCTGTCCACTGGAAGTGCCACTTCATAGGATCGAGCTGCATGGCTGGGATGGCCACAGCTTCTCCTGTTCTCTGGAATCTCCTTCCCACATAGTGAGTTCTCTTTTCCCTGCCCATGCAGATGTGCTTATTCCCTTTCTGCATTCAGGACACTTCTGCATTCCAAACCTCTGTGTGAAAACATGGTGCCCGTCATTGGCACAGAGATGACATGAATGTTTCAATTCCTGGTCCTGTCTCTCCAGTCAGGTGTTTCAGTTAAATGGGTAACACTCTGTTCTGATGTCTAGAAGAGATCTTCTCCTTTCTTTCTGTTTTGAACAGGACAGTACAAGGGCTTTAGGTGCCCTGGGTATCCACACTCAGTCTGTGCTCTAGCACAGGCAAAGCTCTAACTCTCCCCACTGAGCTCTCCAGTGTTGCCTTGCTGGTTAAGTCCTGATGTGAAAAGCCCTCTCCAGGCAAATTTCAGCATTTTAAGCACTGTCCTCGCTTGGCAGAAGATGCTGCCTGCCAAAATTTACCTTTCAATGCAGGATGGAGACCTGAAGGGCTGCTCATCCTCTGCTCCCAGCTCTATAAGAGCCCTGCACAGCCAGGGTCAAACTAGAACTGTGTGACTTCAGTGCCACCGTGCACTCAGTGTGACCTTGGATGCAACGTCTCCATCCACCAGCAAGTGACCAGCCAGGCCTGCCACCTACCATGGGAGGAAAAGGGAAACTAATTGAGTTGTACATGACTTAATCACATTAGCCTCCCTAGTGCTGCCATTTCCCATGTCCCCACAAGCTCGTGCCATGTTTGTGGTTCTGGTGCTCCCGCGCACCCTGGGGCACCATGTTTCAGACACACATTGAACTGTCGCTTGCAAATTTAGAAATCTATTTTTAAAGCAAACTAAGCAAACAATGGTGCTCTCTCTGCCTGTCAAAAAGATCATTAAAGGAACAGTTGCTGGCAGGGATTTCAGTGGCAAACAGGCCAGGCTTGGCAGGGCAGGACCTTTGCTCCAGCTCACTGCTTTCACACTGAACTGAAGCGACAGTCCTCAATAACCCATCGCACCACTGGCTCTTCATCAGGAGCCACCAGCCAGCAGATCAGCATGGGCTGATCCAGCAATCCCCAGAAAAACTGTCCAAGATTTTCACCTTTGAAGGGAAAAGCCTTCCAGGTCAGTCGTGCCGCCCCAGAAGGAAAGGGTGAAGCCATTGCCCACAGTGACATTTTGGTACCACCCTGTGACATCCTTGGTCTCCTATCTCTGTGTGCAGACTGGACCCCTGCAGCCTCACTGACACAGCTCTAGCATCATGCCACAGGCATTGGAGGACTCAACATTTTCCTGAGGCAGCTCTGGCCCCCAGAACCACTTGACCACCTGAGGATGGCAGTCCCTCTGAACAGCAAGTCCATGTGATTATGAGCAAAACCTCAAGAGCCGGTGCTAGAAGAGAAATACAAACACCTTTCAGACTTACTTTTCTTTAACATGAAGGTATTTAGGACCATCTCACTTCTCTGCTCCAGACTTTCAATGGTTAAGGACTGCAGTGTTGACTGCCCAGTGCCTACAGCCATGGCATCACCCATGTCTACTCAGGCTGACAGGGTGGGTTAGGCGTGCCCCTTCTGGATGCCTCCAGCGCAGCCTCAGCCTGGAGACACAGGGAGCCAGGGCAGCAGGACCTCTGCCTGCTCCCACACAGGGACTGCAGCTCTTGGGTCTGGAGCCAAGCAGGGACCACCAAGGCAGGGAGCCCTTCCTGGCCCTGCAGAGGGTGCTTAGAGGAGCCCACACCTGCCCAGATGTTGCTTTCTCTCTAGTGCAGCTGGGTTGCTCCATCTGCCCAGCCCAATATTTTCCATTTGGCTACAGCAATCACTGCAGTGTAGGGTCCAGCAGAGAAGAGCCACTGCTGAGATCCCTGTGCTAAACTAGAGGACAGAGAGCGGGAACAGACAGATCCTATGGCTGAGCTACTGGCACGGAAGTATTTCATCTACCCTGCATGTGAGGGCCAGACCCACACACTTTACTCAACCAAACAATGGAAAAAATATCTGGATCCACTTTGGCATATTCCAAACATATTGCACACCATCAGCATCTTTGAGGGATCTATTAATTACCACTAGACACATAAGTAACTGAGATAACCTTTCCTTCCTTCTATCTTTCAGCACTAAGGAGGTGATGTAGAAAGGAGGCTATTTATACATGAAGTAGAAAAGTCCATTTTTTGTTTACTTTGAAAAAGCCTAGTATTGACTTCCATTTATCTTCCAATAAGTCCTGTCCAATGCAGCTCAGAATATAATCTGTTCCAAGGGCAGGTGCTCCTTAATGAGAGCTGAAATTTCCATGGTTTTTACTCCATTCATTAAAAGGGAAAGAAAAGGAGAGAAAAAAAGAAGAGAGTTAGAAAATGGCATGAAAGCATATTACCAGTAAATTGTTTCCACTGTGTTTGTGACTCTTCTTAATGTTTTATGAATATGCTAAAAAATTTGCTCAGGCATTTTTCCTTGGGCACTCTAGTTAATTACTTATTCAGAGAGCTTCTACTCTGTTCCTTGCAAAATGTGTTGTGCATTAATTCTGATTATGTACAAAAACCCACCTGCAAGGAAAAACTCTGAATCAGTAATGCTGATAAAATGAGCAGCTCTCCAGGGGCTTTACTGAGAAACAGGATACTGGACAGAATTAAAATCTTGTAGCTAAGGCTATTCATAATGTCATTAACATAAAGGCAATTAAATGAGTTTTTAACCTACAACCCTTTATTGTTATTAATGAACATTAGAAAAACACAGGAGATAAAATTGGTAATTATCTCTGCACCAAGCTATGCAATAATGTGTTTAAATATAAAAAGAAAACAAATGATTATTGTTAGTATTTTCAGTAGCAGAAGCCCCAAGGAGCAGCTCAGTCACATTTAATCACATGGTACTACACCAAGAGGGTTAATTAAACCAGGGCTTTACCTTCAGCATGCTTGGTTATTCTGTTCAATATGGAATCAACAAACAGAAACGCCAATCTGCAAAATATTCCAGGCAGTGCCTTTGCCATCAGGTGAGCCACCTTTACAAAAACCAAGAGGGCTTTCACTCCCTCCAGGACAGGGAGCTGCAGTCCTCTAATCAAGTTTTTATTGTCATGTGCTTTAAAAAAACAATTCCTGAAACAGCTATATAAATCCTGGTTCATAGTCCAAGCTTACCATTTTGTAAAAAAAGAATTTGGGGATTCAAAAAAGATTAATATTTGACAGTAGATGGTAGATATGATTGCAGCACTACAGTGCAGTGAAAGAGCCTCCAGTTCCATTTCTTTATGCAAACTATTGTACTCTCTACCTAAGCAGTCATAAATTAGAATGTCTTCTAAAGGGAAAATTCACTAAAGCTCAGTGAAATAGTCTGTATCTAGACTTGAACTTAATAATTTGATTAAAGTTTTATGATTTAAATCTCCAGAATAACTTTAGCACCTCTCTTTCATAATAGTTCTTTTAATGTATTTACAATATTTTGGGGGTTCAGAAATCTATTTTCTGGGCAATATGTAGCTAAAAAAAAGGACAGTTAATAATTCTATCTTCCATGTCAGTAGATAAAGCTTTCCTAAGGAATGTGTCCATCCAGACAGGGCCTGGGAGGGAAGAGCTGAAGGCACTTAAAGACTGCCCAGAATCCAGCCCTGGTTTCATGGAGCAGCTTGGGTTACTGCTGCAAGGATCTGCCCTGCCCAACATCCCTGTGCCCCTGCATCCAGGGGGTGGCAGCTGAGGAGAGCCCTTCCCAGCAGCAGGAGGGAGGATGCAGGAGTGAAGGGGAAGCAGAAGAAAGAAAACTCAAGGGATGGGTGGCTGGTGTGCTGAGCTCAGGGATAACTGAGTGCATTACACCAGCGAGGGCTGCACACAGGGATGCAAAGGAGGCCTGACAGCCATACAGCCACTGTGTCCCTAGAAGATATTCTTTCTGGGACTCCTGAAGAGAAGCGAGAAATTTAAAGGATTTAGTCAAGAAGAAAAATGACCAAGGTGCTCTCTTGCTATTTGGGAAATCTGGCTAGTGAGACAGCAGAGGAAGAATTAAGAAAAAAAAATATCAAAAGGGTGAACAATTAGCAAAATTAGCAACACAGTTTACAGCAGCAGACACCATTAGATAAACCAGCTGCTTCTTTTAACAGACATACAGCAAGAAAGCAGATAACCTGGCAACTCAGACATATGAAAGAGCCTGCAAAACCTCCCTTCCACAGGGAGTGATGGCAAAGCTCAGAGCTGGATCTCAAAAGAAGCAGAATCACTTACCAGGCTGAGACAGGACTCGAGCCTAAGGAAAAAGCTAGAAGCACTGAGAAGATGGAGCAGAGAGGGAGATAGAGGAGGAAACATCAGAAGCAGTGTTTTGAAATATAAAAATCAGATGGGGCCTATTAAGGGTTGATAGCTGTAAGGGTGCAGAGCCCAAAGCTAGAGGAGAAAAGCTGCTTTATGGAGTCAAGCAACAGGAATGGGGCAGACACACGGGTATTTTTGCATTACTGTTAAGCTGTTCCCAAGCCCTTTTTAAACACACACAGCCTTCTCCACCACCGCCTGTGTTGACAACAATGTGTGGGATCACCAGCACCAACACACCATGCTGTTAAACAGCAAGCCATGGACAAAGGTGGTATCATAACCAACAACTGCTTCAGACAACTTTACAGCTCTAAATGCCTGAAAGATTTTCCCCAACAACTACAGATTTCTCTTCCTCCTGATGTGGAAGCTGTTTTCACTAGCTTGTGTAAGCCTGCTATTCACTGGTGTAATAAGGAAAGGCCCAGGCTATTCACTTGCTGTGTAGATGCAGAAATGACGTGCATACTAAGCAGCTCCTCCAAGTCAAATAAGCACAGCTGGTTTAGTTTCTCCTGAAAGTGTTTTAGGAAGCCATTAAGCTAGGTGAGCTGTGGTGGAGGTGAGATGGCCTCCAGGGCTTTGTATGAGAGCATGCAGCCCTGGCAGGGATGCGTGGCGGCACCGGGAACAAGCACAGTGTCACTTCTGTCCCCAAGACACCACAGGGGCAAGGCTGCAAACACACAGCTGTGCCTTACACATCCCATCCCAGCCTGTCAGTGCACAGCAAAGGGCCACCCTGCTGGAGCTCTTCTCTCTCCATCCAGGAAGTTGGTTTTGAGTGCTCTCTGCTTTTATGTTCACATTGCATTTTTCTGTGAAAAACAGATACACAGTTAAGCAGAAGCACACACTTTTTGTTGCTTTTGGGCATCCTTTTCTAGTATTTTAATTCTAGATCACCAGTTCATGACTTGCTTCTAAACTTTGCCCTCTTCCCTTTGTCAAGACAAGAATCCCAGGCATTTTTCCATACCCAGATCAAGCCAATGCTCATTTTCATTGAAAGCTGCTTGAGACAAGATCACACTGTGCCATCCTGCTCCAGCCCCACGGGTCTCTGCGCCCTCGTGCTAGGAGGAAGCAGCACACACACGTGGCACATGGCAGATCAGCAGAGCTACCACCCTTCACCTGTACATTAAAGAAAACAACCCAAAACACAAATTAATTATGGTGAGGACAAAAGCAAGATAATGCCTGTTTGAAGATAATTTCATTACCTATACCTTGGGGGAGTTTAAAATTGCTGCAACCACTTACTGTTTTGGACATCTTCATCCAAGGCAGACAACCAATGCAGCAGTGATCCAAAAATGCAGGGACATCCCAAGAAGGAAAGGAGCACTGTGAAGTGTCCCCAGGTTTCTGACATCAGCAGCATCCAGGTCAGA
>NW_005054336.1:2420626-2421822 GCF_000277835.1 Geospiza fortis
CTCACTGTGGGGATCAGCTCACTGGAACCATCCACCAGGGCATCTGGTCACAGTCACCACAGTGAAGGGAGCACACAGGAAATCAGCCTATTCCAGATAACAAATCCTATCTTCTTTATAAGCTAAGGCATCAAAGAACTACCTAGCCTACATCTTATTTACAGTATTTTAGAGGATAAATGACACTCTTGCTAGTTTTTTTGCCACCTATCAAGTGTTTACAGTGACAACAGCTTGTTGTCTGTCATTCAGAGGCTTGGCACCTGTCTGGATAGTAGCATGACTCAATATTCCTGAAGTGCTAGATTTCTGTAAGAGAGGAAAAATCAATAACTGTGACAAGTGCTATCCATTAGAGCCCAAGAGCAGAGAGCAAACGATTACACAATGTCATTTGTTTAATATAACAAGACTGTAAATGAAAACTCTACCAATTGATCTTTGGAGGATAAAACATCCTTTCAAAGGCAACATGACCATGGACCAGATCTACTCGACTTCCCAAGGCCAAAATGGTCAATACCAGCTGAAGCTCAGGGTTCCCACCCTGTCAGCTGATGGACCCCTTTGAGATCAATAGCTTCCAGTGCATACAGATCATGACAACAGCAGCCACCAGCACCAGCTCCCCACTGCAGGGCAGAGCCAGAAATGTACTTTTCTGTACAGCTCTGCTTTTTCTTCATCACGTTTTCTGAGCAAAGCAACACATGCATACAAAATACATCACATATATTGAGATCTCTATTTCAATATTCATAATATATGCTCATACTCAAGATAACAGCATTTCTAAGCACTCTGTGAATATGGACAGCAGGAGGTAAAGAAATTCAGCGGCCTTCAAGAGCACAGTCCTCCCCTGCTCTCCAGCTCCCTTCCCACCCCTGGTCCCTTTCATTGTCTGGCATTGTGGCCTTGTGCCACTTGGGCTGATGTTTCACTTCTAAATGGCATTTCAGCTCTGGCCCCCTCACTACCCAGGACCCTCTCCCGGATTAGCTCTTGGGTGCCATATGGTACAAATGGCCTGCCACACACACTCAGTCAGCGTTTAAAAACCTGCCAGAATGCTGCCTCTGCTGGCAGCCTGCCTGGTGGCTCCGTGGGCTGCGAAGGGAGTGTGAGGCTGCCTGGAAATAATGGAGATGGGGCTGTGCCAGGTCGCGCGCAGCAGCCCTGGGAGCTGCTCTCCC
>NW_005054336.1:2421846-2427191 GCF_000277835.1 Geospiza fortis
TCCTGCACACCAGTCCCCTCTGCTGCTTCCCCTGCTGCCTTGCTGATGCAATCAAAACCAGCATTTGTTTACTTCAGCTGAATTCTGCTTCATTCTGAGTGTGGGCCTAGGGGAGCAGCACACAGGTCCATGGGCTGCTCCCCAGACAGTGCCACAGGGAGCTGTCCCCTGGCCACAGTGGGGCACCCAGGTTTGCAAGGACAGCAAACTGTGATGGGCAGGACAGGCAGGGCAGCAGCACCACTGGGAGCTTGCTAAGGTTTCCTCACCTGGCCATAAAGTCCTTTCCTGAAGCATATATATTCCTCCTCTCAGTGGCATGTGCAGGTCCTTAGCTGCTTGCAGGAGCGTTGATCAGTCCAAGAGCATCACCCCCAGAGACCTGGTCTGGAGAAGAAGGGAAGGAAGCCTTGTGGAAACTCAGTAGAATATTGGCCCCTCATCTCAGGAGAGAAAAAAATGAAAAACAGTCATCTACAGCAGCAAACCTCCTCCAGTGTCTCTCCAACAACACAGATGTTTTTCCCATCTTCTCCAACTTGCAGCCTCACCAAGCCTCTTGCTTTCCCTCATCCTACAGCAGTTCTGACTCCAGTTTCTCCTCTATCTGATCTGATTTTTGCTTAACTTTTTTCCCCTCCAAGAAAGGAGACTTTCCACCTTCTTGTTATACCAGAAGCAGATTCATTCAAATGTCTGCATCATCTCATATCAAACATAATATTTTGGTTTTGATCCCTATTAAATCTGTATCAGATTTTGTTTCCAGGTTTTGGCTGAGAGCTTCTCATGGGCCTCTCCATCTGTAGGGCTTTTCCCTAGCAGAGGTCTTCCCCCCCCGCCCCCCAAAATCCTACTGCTAGTGCTGTGAAATTGTTTTCCTCCAATGTCCTTTCACAAAAAATGCAATAATCACAGAATAGTCTGAGCTGGAAGGATCATCATATCCAACTCCTAAGTGAACGGCCCATGCTAAGTACCCACACCAGTGCAGGTGACCTCCTGTGCCACCCAGGAGCCATGCAGTGGCCATAGCACACACAGGCAGTGTGCCAGGAGCTGGTGGCAGGGCTCAGACAAGGAGCACTTGGAGCACACTGGGTCCACCAAAGCCCCAGACCCACCAACTCCCTGAGTGGTGGAAACCATGCACACTCCCAGCAGCACCTGGAAAAGGTCCTGCCATGGAAAACCTGAGATAGGCAAGAAATTCTGTTGGCTGAACCACTCACCTACAATCCAATCATCCATCTGCTTGAGGCCACTTGTGAAGCGAGGTGCCTCAAGCATCTGCAAACCACTGACGGCAAAGGGTCAGGCTGGAGAGCTTCAAAGCTGGATGGCTTCACTTACATCAGGTGAGAAGGAGAAAACTTGCAGCTCCTGTCTCACTTTCTATTGGGCAAGTAGGTCAGCAGTTAAGATGATGCTGCTCCTTAAAAATACACCATTTTGTGTGTTTGTCACTCATCAACTCCAGGTAACCTCCAGTAGAGCATCAGACTTGCAGGAGCCTGCACTCTTCCCAGATGGGACTTGAAAGCTGTAACGCTCCCCATACGTACTTGTGCGTTATTCAGCTCTTGTTAGACTAAGCTTTGCCCTTCAGTCACAGTGGGGAGTGGAGAGAAGAAAGGCAATATTAGAATAAAAAAAACAAAACTATAAAAGGAAATGCAGGATGAAAACACCTTGACAATGACTGGTGGCCACATTGGTAATTCCTGTGCAGTGGTGAAGAAAGTAGCAATGCCACAGTTCTAATGTATTCTGGTGAAATATTTGTACGATGTGCCTACACAAAGCTTCAGATGAAACAGCCTCTTTATAAGCTTTTGATAGCTAGGAGGGAAGTGGCTTTGCCATTACCTCTGTTTGTGAAATGAAAGCAATACTGAGTCTTGGTGCTCCTGGATGGAGGTGCTGATCATCACAGTGACAGCCAAACTAGCTTTGCTTGTTTGTTGTTTACCTTATGCTAAGGGGAAGGAGCTCCTTTGTTGTCACTGTATCCTGTGATGTGG
Source organism: Geospiza fortis (assembly GCF_000277835.1). Lineage (NCBI taxonomy): Eukaryota > Metazoa > Chordata > Aves > Passeriformes > Thraupidae > Geospiza > Geospiza fortis. Next base: position 2,423,871 of record NW_005054336.1, read on the forward strand.
TAAAACACAATCCATGCCCAATGTGCACAGGAATTTCAAGCCAACAGTATTTATTATCCATGCACAGACAGCACATATTGCTGCTTTGCTGTCAGTGCTGCTTGCAGTGCTTTAGTGAAAATAAAAGGGCATTTGTATCTCGAGTGGCACACTGTGCTGTGACAACATGAGCGCTGCAAGGGCTGTTTGGTGTTGTACCACACACAGGGTGGAGAAGGAAGGCTCCACCACAGCTGCCTGGAAAGACTCAAAGTGCACAAAAGAAACCCTTGCAGGTGACATTTGTAACCTCCTGCTGTAGGGGATGTGCTCCCAGGCCCAAATGCTGCCCTGGGTGTTCCCACTGTTGGCAGCAAGGAGCTGCTGTTCCTGGGAAACCTCAGTGCCTGCAGAGGTGCCTGAGGTGCATTGGAGTGGAATTTGGCCAGTACATGGAGCTCACTGAGAAACACCAGAGCTGGGTATTTCACATGTGAGCAACATTTTAACTGGGTAAAGGATCCTAGGTGAACAGTACAGCCTGAAACAGTCTGAGGGGATTAAAACCTTTCACAAGCAATCAGCTCTACCCAGCCGATTTATAGGGTCTGTAATATATGGTGCAACATAAAATCCTCCCTTATTTTCCCAAAATAAGCAAAGAAATCAACAATACCCAAGTGCTGGACCAAGCAGCTTTAAGAATCATACAGGTTCACTGCAGTTTCCCAGCTTTAACATGATGGCTTATCTACCAAATAGTTATCCTCTCACAAAGTTCAGAACATATTAAATTCCCCATCAAACTAGACAGTTGCTTTAAAACTGGTCCTATGTTCAAAGTCAGAACTTGCAAAGAAAGAAGAAAAATCCCACCTGATCTTGAGACTGAGGAAGCTGTGAACACAACTGCACTTGGGAATAAGTCCCTGGCAAGGCTAGGGAAAGCATGTGTGTTAATAGTACATCATTTACCCTCACCACAACCTCTGTGTCGAAGCCACCTCCCCTGCATGTGGCTGGCCATGCCTGCTGCATGGGCAGTGTTGACACTGGAGGGTGGCTCCTGCTCTGCTTCCTAAAATCACAGAACTCCAAGACCAAGGGACATTTAGAAGGGAAACATGGCACAAAGGTAGCACTACAGGGTCCCAAAGTTTCTGGAGCTCACCATCAAGTTTGTGGCATTTCTCCCCATGACATTAAGATGTTCTTCTCTGTCGTGGGGCAGAGCACTGGCATGCACAAGTGGCAGGAATGTCTCCAAAGCAGGCACTACCCACCTGTCATTCTCAAGCCTGCAGTCCCTCAACCCCTGCTCCTGAGAGGCAGGCATTCCTCAGTCATCCTTAAGCCCCCACTTGGCAACCTGACTGATTTCAATACTTTTCAGAAGTTGTAAAACACCCTCTTGCAGATCCCTTGGTTAGCAGGCTTGTAGAGAGGGGGAGTTGGGTTGGAGCTGTCTCCTGCCACAGAGCAGCCATCAGAGCTTCCAACACCTGAAAGGTGAGAAGAAAAGGGATTCACATTTAAAAAGACCAAGTCACTTCAGTTACTACTAGTTCATTGGTTCCCAAATCAATAAACTCAACTAAATAAAGTAGGACTTACTGAATTAAAGCAGAACACGACACTCTGTGCTCTGAAGCTAAGTGAGAGCTGCTTTCTGTGTTACAGCCAATGCAGGAGCTGCCAAGAGCTTTGCACCTTCCTGACTTGTGCTACCTTAAGCAGAAAAGCACTGTTTCCCCTCATCTGCTTGTCCATCTCTGTTAATTGGTGACAAGCACAAGCAGTTCCCCCAGCAGCCCCTCTGAGGCACAGAGCACAGTGGTGTTCCCACAACATGTTATCCTGGGAGTCAGCCTCGACGGGAAGCAGAAACCTGTACCAAGAAAACCTGCTACTGGTAAAGCAGATTTTTTTCTGCCCAGTTTGATTCCAGCCATGGGGCGCTACAGAACAACAGCTATTTGTATTGCAACTGTCTTTTAGGCTGCTTCCTTCTCACTGAGTATATGCCACAGAGCTGTTTTTGCAGTCAAAACCACAGACAAACATGGATTACAAACATGGATTAATGAAAATATTTGAATGGGCTTTGATGAGGCTGTGGAACTAGAAAACACCATCGTAACAGCTGGGATCCCTGCACTGAAAGGACACACTGTTAACTGAAGTAAATATGTTGCTATGAATTTCTGACTTAATTGACAGAACATTTTATAGTGTGAACTTCAAAATCTCATTAGGAATGAATCAGAACATGGCCATGTGCCTGTAACATTTTCAATGCCAACATATAGTCAGGCCTACTTGGAGCTGATATCATTTCTTGATCAAGCTGCTGAGAGATTCCAATGTAATTCTATGCAATCAACTGTAATGCTTCATGCCAATATGTAAAACTAAATTGGATTAAAAGAAATACCATCTCAAAATTGTGGTCTGACAGACAAATCCCATCATTTTCAGTGTCTCTTAGTTCACAGCCAACCCTGACATGCCTAAGCTAAAGAAATAAAGGCATTTTCCTGTAACATTGAGGTGTGAGGTGCCCGAGAGGCCGGCCAGGCTGCACAGGAGGATCTCTGTGTGATTGAAGGGCTCTGTCAGTAACTCCTCCTGCCCCAGGAGGACCCTGCATTTTGGCACTTGACTACATTGCCCCGTCATACTCATTCTGATTATGGAGGTACGACTTAATTCTCAGCAGCTTCAGGGATAATATTACAAAACTAAGCATGATTAAAAGACCTTCCAGACATGCAATGCCTGCCTGCTCCTCTCAGTGTGTGGGCACACACTGCTGACAGAGCAGCACCCATACAGCCCCCTGCCCCGGCACAGCAGGCTGGGCTGTGGGGCTGCACAGCATGGCAGCTGCTGGGCTGTGGGCTTCAGCCTCCGAGCAGCCTGCTCTCCCGAGCCAGGGGACACCTGGACAGCTGGAGTTTGGAAGGACTGCCCTTACAACAGTCAATTAACTGGGAACACCTAACACAAGTACCCTTATGTGAAAGTTAGCTACCAGTAGTTTCAACAAGATGAGGGTCTGGTGAATCTTTTTAAGAGATTTAGCAGCTAAAAAATACCATCATATATGGTTGGTTCCCTCTTTTAGTGAAAGAGCTGTCTTAAGAAATTACCGAATTATTTGAAACAAACAAAAACTATCCACTGCTATCTCAGGCCCCTGCTTAACTAATTTATTACATTTTGAGAACTGATCTTTTGATGTTTGGGAGACTGTGGGCTGGCACGGTCTCCCTGATGCAGTATCCCAAGAAAGCAGGACTGAGGGCATCAGCAGTGACACACCAGACACTCCTGCTTTTA
>NW_005054336.1:2427202-2432234 GCF_000277835.1 Geospiza fortis
CTGCACAGGTCACACAACCGTGGCTGGATCTCAAAGTGACCCTCAAAAGCCAAGGGTGATAAAACACCAGATCACATGGCAGGTTCATTCATTCGCTGCTTCCTTCTGAGTTAAAGGGATGCCTGGGAGCTGAGGCAATGCTGTAATATCTGCTTAGCCCACAAGTACACAAATTAAAATATCTGACAGATTGCTAATGAGCTGATGTTGGAATGCCTGGTTAGTCTGTTATCATTTGGCCGTTCACAGCTTCCTCGCAGCCCATCTGCGAGCTGGGGCAGCCGCAGCCTTCCTCCATTTACACCTTTTGCCATTATCGGCCTTTGGGAAAGGCCTTCAGCAATTAAAGTTTGTATCAAACATATTGTCATCTTTCCCACCCTGTTACTAGCCCCTCTGTGCTGCTACAAAAGGTCTGCTCGACAGAAGGCTGGAGCTGGAGCTATTTTGTACACACTTGTGTACCTGAGCCCCGTGTTGGTGCTCCAGCCTGGCAGCTTCGCTCCCATCCCACATCGATGCTCAGAGCTGCCCTGGCAGCTCACAGCTTCCTCCTGAGCAAAACCCACCCAGTAAATCCTCACACAGCTGAGCTGCTTTGTGAGAGACTTCCTGGTATTAGCCAAAGTACACACACACATACACTTCTGTTCTGAGGTCCAAAAAGAGAGAACCACAAGATAATCAGTTTGGGCTATTGGAGAGGAAGCGTCCTGCCCAGAGACCCCAAAGGACTAACATTGCTGGGGGGACAGATGCAAACTGAGGGCAAGTGCTGGATGCTCCTACTTACCCTGCTGAACACCCCATGGAGAGCTGCTGCTGGCTTTGGATGGAGCAGCCAGCACCTGGGGAAATGCACAGGGCAGAACCTGTGCAGAGGCACACTGTGCACTCATCTGCTGCCTCGTGCATCTCCATCAGCTGGGAGGCAAAACTCTGGGAGTAAGGGGCCCAGTGCCTTCAACCACTGCATCCTAAAAAATCCCTGTGGGTAAGAAGATCTGCATTGACTGTGGTTTTCTGTAGACACTGCAGTCCTCAGGGCTGCAATTCTGTCCACCTAAACAAGGTGAAAAAGGAAAGAACAGATGAAGAGCAGATTGAGTGTGCAGGTTATATGGCAGTACTCTATGGTGGCAACTTGTTTGGCTTCTTTTAACTAATGACTTTCCTCACACAATCACTCACACTGGGCAAACAAAGCATAAAAACAAGAGATCAAAAAAAAATTCTTTTTTTCATTCAACTTAGAAAACTTGGTCATAGTGGTGGAAGGTGCTTCCAGGCAACTCCAACTTGCATAAGAGGCAGGGAAGTGCAGACATCCCTGACCTTGTTTGGCAGTATTATGAAAGGTCGGATTTTCAGATGGATGATCTGATCTCAAAATATCCTCCAGTGTAATGAGTACAAACAAGCCTTTCATCTGTCTGTCTCAGCCATGTGTCTATTTGCTTTCTCTGGTTTTTAATGCAGGGAACAGCCCTGTGAGGGTTGCAGACAGCGGAAGGAAGCTGAGCAGTGTAGCACCCCTGCACCAATGGGTTACCAGTGTTGCTGGACCAAAACCACAAACCCAGGAGCTCTGCTCAGCCACAGGGTGCAACAAGAACCCTTGCCAGCTCTCCTGTGCCCCTCCAGCTGCCTGCCTGCTCCATGGGGGGGCAGGCACAGCCCTGAAGGGACAGGAGGCTCTGGAACACTGCTCTGACCTGGGAACATGCAGGCTGTGGCCAGCAAAGTTCATAGAGGGAGATGAGAGGGTGAATTCCCTGACATCACAGGGGCACTTTAGAGAGGCAAGGCAGGGTTCATTGCTTTGGCATCTCCTCTAGCTTGCCCAGCACTCTGAGCACCACCCAGTGCCAGAGCTGCCAGCAGTGGCTGCTGCAGGGAGCCCAGAGGATGGCTGTGGCCCTGCTGGCGGCCAGCACTGCCCAGCCAGCAGCCAGGCTCTGCTGGGGCAAAGCAGCTGCTCAGGCTGGGCTGGGGCAGGCTGAGGCCCCAGCAGGAGGGTGCAGCTTCCATGCACCCAACACACCTCTGCTGGGGTGTGGTGTGCCTCCCTGCAGGTGCACAGCCTCTGCCCCACGCCCCCAAACCAGGACACCTCACCAGGCACTCGAGCTGCAGCCCTCGGCACAGCCAGGGGAAGGGGCCTGGCAAGCAGCTGGGCAGGCAGAGCTGTGAGCAGGACCCACAGAACATCCTGGAAATAGTTTGTGTCCCCAGTACTCAACAGGGAAACCTCAGCAACACAAAACATTCCTTATAAGAACACTCTGCAACATTCACTTTCCTTGTGATAAACAGATTATAGGATTTTTCCCTGTTTTCTTTTCTCCCCTCATTATCATTTAACCAGTTCTCAAATCACAAGTTACCGAGACTCCATTTGAATGCTGCAGTTTTCATGTTGTGAATCTTGGGTTAAACAATTCTTTCTCAAATAAATACTCCTTTTTCAGTTTCTACTGATGCTTTTGTTGTTCACAGTAATCAAGTTCCCAGTTGGCTAACCTCTCACCTAACACAACGTCTTCATCTTTCATTTGAACAAAATTTATCATCCATAAGCAAAGACAGAAAATGTGTGAATGTCTAAAGCTTATGTAAATTAAGAGGCTCTCCACACTGGTCCTAAAAATAGTAGATAATAACAAGCATTTCTTCAGCATACTATAATTATGGGCCTGCTGTCATGTCTTGTATTGTCTATAAGGTCACAGTTGCATTATACAAAATTTACAGTATATTATCAGTTAAAAACACAATAATTAGCAAGCCCACATCTTCCATCTTCAGCACCAGTGATGAATGTTCACAAAAAGCATAAAAAAAAGCATGTTGTTTACTTTATGTGGACAATACACACTTAAATTTAATCATCAGTGTCTGCTATCCAGCAGGCAATATTCTTTTGCTATTATAACACTAGTTGCCAAGATCAGACTATGCCCTTGGGGTGAATTTGTCCTTAATGAAGGGACAAGGAGCCAAATCTCTCACTATCATATCACTGACATACACTTAGACATATTTCTTTAAACTTTATAATTCTGTATGATTTATTCTAAGATAATGTCTGGGTGAACATCTCAGGCATTATTTTGAGCATTATAATAAACCTTTAAACTTAGCATTCCAATTTTTCAACTCACAAATTATGTGTATTGAGAGAACCTCTCCCATAATGAGTCTTTTTTTTTTTTTTTTTTTTGCTTTCCTGAAAAAATGGAATTTGAAGAAAGATGAGGGAGATTGCACCCAGACCACAAGTGCCACAGCTTCTAGCAAAAGCCCTCAAGAGGTTCCTCAGCTCCCACATTGTCCCATCCAGCCCCTTCAGATGTCCCTGGCTGTAGCAGCCAACCAGCAGGTGTGGCTGTTCCACCCTCACCAGCCTCCTTATCACTTGTGGTCATTCACAAAATCAATCATCTAAAGAAATCCTAGCAAGAGGTCAGAACTGGTGGCCTTTACTCCTTGACAACCAGAAAAAAAATCTTGGAAAAAGTTTATCATTTTCTCAGTGAAACAAAGAAGAGGACAGAAAGCTGTCTGTTGGAAATGAGCAAATAAAGCATTTCCAGACTGCTCTGTATCTTTTGACTGCTTTTAAGTACCATTCAATATGAAACACCAAAATGTTTCATTTCAACTTTTTCAGCAAACAAACAAGGTCTAGGAAATTCACAATCAGGAACTGACCAAAACATTATCCAGTGCAATTAGGAATTTTGCTATGAATGGAAGAATTTGCTAATTCCACTCACATCCTTTGCCCTGGGCCCCTCTGCAGCCACTGTGGCAGGGATTACAAGTGCTGTGGGGAGCCAGCAGCTGCCAGGAGAGCCAGAGGAGCCCGAGCTCCAGCAGGCACCACCTCAGCCTTTCATGTTGTGCCAGGGAACCCACGGCCCAGCTTGTAACAACACTGCCTCTGATTTCTGGGCCTGCCCTGAATTGCCTTTCTCCTGCCATATGTCACTGTCCCCAGGTCTGAGCAGAACTGGAGCTGGCAGCCAGGGGGGCAGAGCCCAGCAGCAGCACAGGACAGGAGAGGATCTCTGCAGAGCCCCTGGCAGCAGCTGACAGGCACTGACAGCCCAAAGGACACAAAGCACACCAGCCCACCTTGGGAGCAGCGCAGCACTGAGACCCCGAGCAGTCACAGGCAGGAGGCTGAAGGGAAAAAGGATTTGCAGCCATGTGCTTTGAGAGCCTTGCCAGCAGGATTGGTGGTAAAGTCAGCCCCCAAGAGCCCACAGAGCTGGGAGGTGATGCAGAACAGGCAGGCAGCATCCCATCACCAGTGCTGGAAAAGCCTGCACAGGCTCTGGGCTGGCACTGAGGCTCAGAGCAGTGCCTAAGGACAGAGGGGTCAAGCATAGGAACTCATCCAAAACTGGCCTCAGCCTCAACAACAGCCTTCACACAGAAAACACCTTGTTAAAGCAAAAATAGACTGGACAGAAAAATGTACATTCTTAAGATTCTTTGAGAATTTCCTCAGTTGTTTATGTCCCATGTGAGAAATTATTTAAAGGACAAGTCCTCCTGTTCAGTTCTCGGTGCTTCAGATGGTACAGCCGGCACCTAAAAGCCAGCCTGAGCAGCCAGAGCACCTCCCTGCACCTCTCCTTCATCCAGCCCTGCCACAAATGCCTGCTCAGGAAGTGCCAGCTCTGCAAGCAAAGGCACAGCAGCACCAGAGCCCTCTGGGACCCCACCAACACCAGGGAGAGTCTGCTTTGGTGCAGCCATGGACAGGGATCTGGAGGCTTCCATGAGTCCCAGCCACGTGGATCTGCCCAGCTGATGCCACGAGCAGTTCCCAGCTCATGCAAGAGGCACCAGCACCTGTACTCCAAACCCCGTTAGTGTTGCAGTTTATGGCACACAGCCACCCCAAACATGAGCTCCCCCTGCTCCTCCCATGGGCCATGATCAGAGAGCCACAGATCAGGCAGTTCAAGGATACGGGTGGTGCTCCAGGCTCTGCCCATGTTCCTTCTCCTGCCTCCAT
>NW_005054336.1:2432246-2440878 GCF_000277835.1 Geospiza fortis
AACATACTGCCCAAAAGAGCTTTCTGGCTGCTTCCTGACAAAGGCACTTGTGAAATAGCTGCATCAATCTGAAAGCTAGTGAGTGTTAATACAAGGAGGGGAAGTGAGTCACCCAAGGGACTAGTAAAAAACTGGATAGGAATATAGTGAGCTTCGCTGGCAGTTTTGTAACTGGATCCAGCCTCAGCCCTCATAAAATGAAGTAGATTTGTGTCATTCTGCTCCATGAAAGGACATGCAGCATGACCAGAGGAACAGGCATGGGCAGGGAGCCCCAGGCACACAGCTGGGAATTCTGTCCACCTCTTCATAGGGGTGAGTCTGCTGTAGCAGTGTGGTTCACCAGAGAAGCACACACACTTCTGGGAGATCAGCCTGGTCACTTTGGGTATTTTGGAAAAGGAGATGCGATGTCTTTGATATGAAGCTGCAAGTTCAGCATGGAACTATGAAATAATACCCTCAAACAGGTCTTTTCTTCAGCATTATCACACAAACACTTTGGCCTGTCTGGCTTTACATGAGAATAAAAGCCTGTGCAGAAGGTGCTGTTCGGTACAGAGTGGATTTTAAGGCCAAACTTTGAGGAGACAATGCCAGACACTGTGAAACCCCTGGCAGCAACCTTGCCATGTCCTCCAGCCCAGATTCCCTTTTCCCCTGATGGGATCATTCAACACAGTCTCAGCCCAGGTGAGCAGCAGACTCACAGGCATTACCTGGAGTCAGGACAGGCTGTCCATGGAGTGCTGCTTCAGAAGCAAGAACCATACAAGCTCAACACTGGGGAGAGTCAACTGAGCATGCTGTACCTGTGTCAGCTGCTGGCTGGAGATCCCTCCCTGACACCCTTCCCCAGAGGACTGCATGGATAAACACTCTCTGTTTGAACAAGACCAATGACAGCAAAATGGCTTGCTTGTCTCTAAAAAGCCTCTAATGATGGGCACCAAGGGAGAGACCCACGGTCTGACAGACTTCTTTTTCTCCCAGAGTGAAACATAAAACCACATTTCAATAGCAAGGAGAACACAGTTTGAAGTGCATACCTAGTTAATTATATCCAAAAGAGTAATAATAAAATAAACTATTAAATTTTAGAACTCCCTCCTTAAAGTATTAAGCATTTTGTTACTGTGGTGCAGTTAAACCCCACACTGAACAATGTTTTGACTTGCTTTATAGGAAGGTAACAGGGGTCATAATGAAATAAGGTATTATACACAGTCCTCTATTATTCAACAAAAACCACAACATATTCTTTAGCTTTAGCACAGTAGTTTTTTGAAAAATCTGACATTTACAGCCAGTGTTTGTGTGTGAACAGACATCAGTGCTGATCAGCAGCTGCTCAGGAAGGTTCTGCATACCATGGGAGAGCGGGGAACTCACTGCTGCTTTTAAGAGCAGAGGTTCCATTCCTGGCACAAATACTGAGGCTAGTTTGAAAACTCCAGTGGCTGACAAGACACTGGGTTATGGACTTCACTGTTGCCCAGAGCCATGGAGAGAAACTGCTTTGATGCAGCGCTCATAAACAGCAAAGGCCAAGTGGGAGGGTTGTTATGAAAAATGAAAGAGGAAAGAAGAACTGAGTTTATCACTAAAGAATGTTCTGTTCTTATCATTTAGCCAATTAAAGGTATTTACTTAACATTTGAAATTAACAAAACAATTCATTTGAACATAGGAACATTTTAAACCCCTTTCTCAGCTACCAATCCACTGCAGCCCAGCCGGGACACCGAGGGTTATCCCATATCCTGGTGCTGGGAGCCAGAGACCCGGCAGGGAGCTGGGCAGGAGCTCGGTGCCCTCTGCCCTGCGGTGGCACCGGGCTGGGCACAGCCCCCACACTGCCCTGCGGGACAGCTGGGCACTCCCCTGGGGCTCTGCTCTGGAACCCGAGCTGTGCATCCCCTGGCACCGGGGGCTCTGCTCTGGAACCTGGGACCGGGGGGCTCTGCTCTGGCACCGGCCACCAGCTCCTCCTCAACGCTCATTCCTTTCCATGGGCTCGACATTCCTCGTCCTATTTCTCCTGCCACAAGTTTTTGCTTTCTCTACTACATATTCTTGCTCTCACAAAGCCAAAGAGAAGTGAAGCAAACTGAAAGCAGGTAGCAGAGATGTCTGGATTCAAAAACCAGCAACCTTTTCACTCATTTTTACTTTCCACACTCCCAATACAGAACCATTCCCCTGCCACAACCAACCTGCACAAGACCACACCATACAAGCACAGAGCCCAGACAGTCCTGCAGACCACACCCTGAAGTTGCCCGGGGAGTTTCTGAAAGCAGGCACTGCTGAAAGAGAGCCATGACTTCAGTGGGAAACCCCAAAATGAGTGAAAGTAACCATGCTTGTGCGCAATTCTCTCCAGTGAGAGGAGTCTGGAAAGGAAAACTGTTTGCAGCTGTGCACAGTCAGGTGAGCTGAATGCCATCCTTTAGCTAGGACTCACCTGAACAGGTCTGTGCACATCCAGCAACTCTGCCATGGTCTCCAAGACCAGTAGCTGTTGATCCATGCCTGCAGATGACAAGGAGTGTCAGACTGGAGAACATTTAGTGAATCTTATTCTGAAGCAGAACAGACTCTGACATGTCCAGGCACTCAAGACACTCAGCTCACCTTCCCACTAGAGAAGCACTGAGCACTGCAGGTGCAGAGTGGTCAGCCCAAACAGGGCATCAGCAGCTCTGTGACCCTCTGGACATCTCCCTTCCCTGCACAGTATGCTGAACTGCACCTCCTCAAAGCACTGGAGCCTGGGCAATGGACAGGGCTGGATTCAAAAGCACAAATGCATCAGATGACAGTATCAGCAACTGGAGTGAAACCTGCTGAGCTGAAACTCCTGAATTTCTTATGATACAAAAAAATATATATGTGATTGAAGACTGACTGGTGAACTCAACAGCACAAGAAGGGTTAAATTGCTGTCAGTAAATTGGGCTTGGAGTCTCACACTGCTGCTCTGCAGCCCCAACCAAAGGCTTGGAGTGTCTCTCTCTCTGGGCTCAGGCCCACCACCCTGCCCACAGGGTGCAGCCAAGCCAGGGGCAGCAGCACTGTGCCTCCCTGGGGCACAGGGGCACACACCCCAAATCACTTCTCTGGTCTGGATGCTGCAGTTGCAGCACTGTGCCTCCCTGGGGCACACACCCCAAATCACTTCTCTGGTCTGGATGCTGCAGTTGCAACAATTCTCCTGTATCCACTGCTCTGAAACTGTTATGCAGGCTTTGTCCATCCTTGGAAATGCAAGTTATTTTGAACAGTGGGGCCCAAGCCCCAGCAGCTCCTGAAAGCCCAGAGCCACCAAGCTGCTATTAAAGATATCCAGAGGGGCATTTGTGGACTGTGTGACCCAGCAGGTTTTTCGCATCTAGAAAACAGAAATGTTTTCTGTACTTTAACAAGTTATTGAAAGGTCAATCCAAAAAGTATCTTGTAATAGAAGTATTCAGACATTTCTATTTCATCTCCTCTGTTGAGGCCAGTGTAGCTCAGCTCATGGAGACTTACCTCAGGCTATAGCTCACCCTACAAGCACTCATTCCTGGCTCACTCTTGTTAGTTATGTACCACACTGTGCAACATCAGCTGAGGTATTTTAGAAATACAAGTTTTAAAAAGCATCTGGTCTTCTTTAGATGCTGGCAGGGAGAGTGCTTCCCACCCCTCCCAGCACTCAAGCAATAGATGAAGAACTCTCCATCAGCTGTGCTTTGTAGCTGAAATGAGCAGACCATCCACAGGGGAGGGGAAATCATCTTTGTAGCTTAACACCATGCAGAGACAAGAGGCAATACCTTCTAAAATGCACTTGCTCCACATGCCCAGCATGGCCCCATCCCCAAACACTAACAAAGCTGGAGGTGGTAGCACTATCATTTCAGTGTAGGCATCTACCAGTCACAGCATCTTTCCACCAAATCTGCCACCACTATTACACTCTAATTCACGCAAGCAACATTTACCTGTGAAAAAAAGCCAAAGAGGACTCTCCTTACAAGATCTAGCAATAGCAGCATGTAGGAATACCACAAGACTGAAGCAACTGAGATTTCTTGCTCGCTTTTTGCCCCACTCACATTTATTCTCCCCTGCCCCGTGGTCCTGCTAGTTTTGAAGATGCTGGCACCTGAATGCAATTGTGGTTGATTACCTAAGCAAGATGAACAGCACCTGATATCACACCAGAACAGGCTCATGACCTCCAAAGAGTTACAAATACACAGACTACCAGTGAAATCCTGATCCTTTCACTAAATAATATAGATTTCTTCTAAATTGTCTTGTTTGATTTTTTATTTTATCCTACTTTCTTCCTTGAAATAAGGCACAGTATGCTGCATTTTGAATGCTGTCCACAGCAGAGGATATGGTGGCCCTTCTAAACACCAGCACACCGTGGATTTTAAAAATATTCCCACATTAAGAGAAGAAGCTGTGGGGGAAATACCACAATCAGCAAAATGCTGGCAGAAGCCAGGAAAAATACAACAAATGGCTCCCAGGGGTGTGAAACCAAGGCTCCCACACCCCCCAGCAGGAGGGGATGCCTCTCCCAGCACAGGCACAGGGAGGAGCACAGCTGCGTCCCACAGAGCCCCAGCCAGAGCATGGGGTGAGTGCTGCTGCAGGACTGGGCCAGCAATCTCCAGCAGAATAAATGTTGTGCTTTCTGACTCCTTTCCAACTCGGTGTTTGTTGGGAAACATCAAAGCCAGTGGAATAGTAGGTGTCCCAAAATGTCTTAATTCAGAGAATTAGTGTTAACCGAGTCTGATTAGCTCCATTTATCTCTAATTAATTACCTTTACCTAATTAGACACCCTGTTTCCAGTAGACATGGAGTCAAGTAGACTAGATTATTAGCGTAGTCATTGTGCCTTTACAAAATCCTGAAATTAATGAAACGTGCAAAAGAATCCACAGCTTTAATTGCACAGGTGTTGCCTTATGGCAAAGCTTTATCATCTGATTACACCAAGGGATTATTAGTGACTTTTTATATAGAGGATGAGCCTGTGAAATGTACCTTAGCAACAGCTCATTAGTTTAGGGTTGTTACTGTATTATTTATTACATTCAGCCTTCCCCATTATCTAGATTGATTCATGGACCTATATTTTCCTCCCCTCTGTGCAGGAAATAAATAAATAAGTGAAGGCTGGCTATTGCTGTCCAGCTGCAATATGAGGGGAAGGCAGAATGTATTCTCCAGCTACCAATATTCACCCTTTAATATAAAGCTTTAAAGTTGATTTAAATAAAACTCCTTTTTTTTCCCTCCCTCAGAAAAGTAATCAATTCAAGCTTCTGTCAAACTAGAATGCTTCCTACATGCCATCTAAGCAGTTTGGGCCACCTTAAATCTTTTCAGATAAATAAAAATACATTACTGGATTGAAAAATTGAGTACAATATATTTAATCCAAAATATTTTTTCTGCTATAACTCATACTTTATGAAATCTATCAGAAATATTTTATTTTGATATTTCTCTTAACTGTTCGGTTGTTGGCTACTTCTTCAGGTTTGGAGGAATTTGCCAGGTAGAAAAACTGTCTGAATAAATAAAGCAAAGCTGCAGCCTCTGCATTAAGAACCAGTTTCCCCAAAGAGAAGCTACTTGCTGTCAAGGTTGAGAAGGCTTGACCTTACCTTTCTGTGTCTTCCCCAGAAACATCCCACTGGACTTGCTAAATATCACCAGTACCACAGCCCTGGCACTGCCCCAAGGAGAGGAGGCTTAACTCACCAACCAGCAACCCAGTAAACAAAAGCAGCCAGTAAACAAAATTATGAGGAATTATTTTCCAAAATCATCCAGAATACCAGATTCATTGAATACTATGTAAAACCTTACTGTTCCCTTATTACTCAATAGAAAATAAAAATGGGGGGGAAATGGCAACAATTATTATGTAGGGTATGACAACTGATTTGAGCAGCAATAATGGCTATTTAATTACAAACATGGCTATACAACTTCTTATGTCTGCATTATCAAAAAAAAAATTGGATTTTAACCTCAAAACCATGGCTGTAACAGACAGCAATTTTGTAGTGTGTTCACATGGCACACCTGCAAATCATGCCATCCTGCAATACAGGCACTTGTGCTGGCTGCTCCGCCAAAGAGGGATTATTTGTATGGACATAAACTGTATAAAACAAATGTGATACTCACCTGCTCCATGTCACTTTAGGATTGTTGCTCTTCCAAGACCTTCCCTTGAAAAAAAATAGTCACTGTGGTTTCTAAGGGCCAAAGCCACTGCCCTTGCTATGAGATCCTCATATAGGACCTCAAGCACACCACATTCCACAGGAGCAAGTCAGCTATGGGGCTCTGAGCCACCAGAGGTGGGACAGTGGCACAGTGTGAGCCACACCCTCTAAACCAATGCCTAACACAACACATGTGTTCACTTTATCAATCTAAAACTCTTCTTCAGTGTTATGTCCCAACACAGCCCATCCCTCGAAGGCCTTGAAGGGATTCCATTCACTTCTGCATCCCTGCTGCCCCCAAAGGATGCGAATGATTTTCTCACCCTGGATCCCTGGGGACATGGATCCAGCTGCCATCCTCTGAGCAGGCAGCATTGAGCTTTAAAACAGGCATGCATCCACTTCTTCACCCACTGTGAAATCCCATGGATCAGCACTCACCTAGAGAGCAGGAGGTCCAGGGTTGACCCCTTTCTTTAAAACTCCAGCAGAATGGATAAAGAAGGTGCCAAGGGGGGACAGCAAGTTATCCAAGAGCTGGCAGGTAGGAAAGCACCAGGAGGAGAGAACAGGAGACTCCTATCACTGAGAAGCTCAGGTAAGGTACATTAGACAGTGCCAGAGCCAGCCCTAGAGGAATGCTGGAAGCCCCAAATCTCTACACATCCTCTCAGAGTCATAGATGCTTGGATAAAGCATGGGGATAAAGCCCAGCCTCTGCTGTGTACATGTACCCCAGAAATATTCACTGGTTGTGGAAAAAATTAAAATTACTTTTGAGGTGTTCATATGGACTTTCAAGTGGGATCCCCACTTGCATTTTTATTTTGATTTGTGTTCACACCAAACCTTACCTCCACACTCTCTGCTGAGTGCCCATCAAAGGCAGTCAGATTCATGAATGCTGTCTGTGCCTTTAGAGCAGCTGCAGAGCCATGCCCAGGGCATACCAGTGATGCTGGGAAAACATTTTCATTCAGAGCTTCAGAAATATCTCTCACCAGTTTCAAGCACACCTGTGCTGAAGACTGTGCTAAGCACTTTCTTAGGACCTAGTCTGAAATACACAGAAGAAATTCCCATGGGATTGATGGTTCATGGTCTCTCTCTCCAATTCCTACTCGAAGAATTCTGAACTTTCCCATCAATAATGAAAACAAGCACACCATAGACAAGAATTAAAGATATTTATTATTTATTTGAAGAACATAAACAATTTTTCCAGTGGGAAGAAGAAAATTACACGAGAGATGTGCTGGTCACATCACTTACCAGGAGGCTGCCTCACAACTTGTGGGAGGAGTGGGACTGCACCCTGCAAGGAAAGGAAGCACCATAAGCACCTCATGGGCACACACACACCCATGTCCCTGCAAAAATCACTTCTAGAAGGTGAAGAAGCAGCTTAGGGCAAACCCCAAAACAACCACTGATGTTTTGTCTCTGTGATCATTCATGAGTCTTGAGTGCTTCCTAAAGGCAGGTGTCACATCCCACCCACCAGCTGGGAAAGTGGAGCAGGGAGGGAGGGCCACTTACTGACATCACCAGGACCTGTAAGAGCCAGCTCTGCATTCTCAGTTTGCACCCTCTTCCAAAAGACACACGCCTGTCATTCCCAGGAGGTGACGTGCTCTGCTGCGTTCCCTTTGTCCCACGGTGGCAGCCATGGGTCAGCTCTTCGATGGGCAGGCCCTGGCACACTCCTCCTGCTGCTGGCAGCAGTCCTGGCAGGGCTGGCTGGCACCAGCTGTTGCAGGGAGCTGGGACAGGCTGTGTCCCATTATCCCAGTGCCAGCTATTTGCAGGAGCCAGACACCAGGCTGGCAGGTCTAATGGCAGCGTTATCTGACTGTAGGTAACAGTGCCCCCTGCTCAGGGGATGGACACAAGGCCTAGGTGACCAATAAGACCTCATAAAATGAAAATTGGCATACAGGCACCAAGTAAGGATTGCTAGGTCAACAAGAACAGGTGGGGCAAAAAGTTACAAAACCCCACAACAGGCTGGCTGCGGGATCACTGTCATGGTCCTGTGCTGGGACAGGGCTTGAATTGCCCCTCATTTCTTTGCTGCTAGCTTCAATTTAAAACATCTCCCCTGAACTCCACCCTGGTGAAACAACAGCATGAAAACAGGTTTAAAATGTCCACTCCCAGCTAGCAGCAAAGCTAGCCCTCCTCCAAGACTGGGAGGCTTAATGGCCCACAGCACCTCCAGAAGATGTGCAGCAGCTGTGGAGCCACCTCTACCCTCTCACCCAGTCCAGCAGATTTCCAGCCTTGGCTCTCCAGGAGTATTTTTCATATAACAGTACCTTATCACTTCTTTAATCACCCCATCCCTGGGCACCCACCACAAGTAAGACGATCCACGGCA
>NW_005054336.1:2441844-2445195 GCF_000277835.1 Geospiza fortis
CGGACCGCGCCCCACCCGCCGGGGCCAGCCCGTCCCGCCGGGACAGCACCCGCCCTGCTTTACCAAAATAAACACAATTCCCGCTGTTTCTTAACACGGCTCTCTCCGGAGAAGGCTGCGTCTTTATACAAAGGCTTTTCAGTGGGAATTAGTCTATTAAAAACTATTAACATAATTAGGAATCTCCTGCCCTTGTAAGTACAGAGACCCAAGCTTTGATTATTCATGTCCCAGTCATTGTTATCGGGGGCTCTTCATCTCATTTACACTGCCTGACCTGCCTGGCTCACGGGGAGCCGTTTCTCTGGGCTTATGAGAGCCGCTTGTTTCTTTTTTTTGCGGAGATTATATCAGTAACTGCTAAGAAGGTCATGATAAAATGAAAAGAGTAAACCAGGGATACAGCTGGGGACTTTCCTGTTCTTTTCCTTTCCCTGATTAGCAAATCAAAGCTGCCTGAATGATTCACACTTTTCACCTGATTTTGTCCTTTTCACTAATCATGTAGCAATTTTCTCTTGACTGACAGTTTTCTTTATAATTGGCCCTGATCTAGTAGGGTTCTAATAACCAGAAAATCCCCTCTGTGGGCCCAAAGGCTCCCGCGAATCGTCTCTCCGCTTTCCCTGGGCCATCTGTGGGCTGCGGCGAGCCGTGTTTGTGCGAGCGGAGGCTGCCTCATCTAAATGTTCAATAATGGTGTGAATATTCTATGAGGAGTGGAGTTAAGGACTCGAGGTAGCAGATTCTAATTACTGTTCATTTGCCAGAGTATCAAAGCCTAATTACTGTTCATTTTATGCTCCTGAGGAAAGCAGAAGTCAAAGCAGGGTTCTGGAGGCTCCCCCTGAGATCTCCAGTAAGCCTTTATCTGTCTCTCTGTTTAAATAGGTTGAGTGTTAGTATGTTAAATTACATCCTAGAAGCAAACATATTCCACAAACAAACACGATGATCCATGTTCTAAATAAAGCGGGGATGGCTCTGTAATACCTGCTTTATGCCTCGCTCTCTCTCCTCCTGATTTATCTTTTTAATACGTGCAATAAATATCTGGGAGAAATTTAGCGAGCTTCCCCCCGCACACAAGCACCCCTCCCTCCTTGCCTCCCTCCCTTCCTCCCTCCTTCTCTCCTCTCTCCCTTTTTAAGGCAGCAGTTCATCTTTGAAAGGATTTTCGCACCTTCTGGGGGGAAGCTACCAGAGTCGCTATCTGCCACTTATTTGACAATTTCTGTCACCAATTAGCAGCTAAATCAACATCAGCAAAAAAGAAAAAAAAAAAAAAAGAAAAAAAAAAAAGGCAGCAAACCAAAAAGTACAAGGCTGTATGTGGAGCCTACGGTGAGCGCTGGCTGTCGGTGTCTGCACGGCTCTCCCCAGCTGTCTCTGTCTCTACGTGTAATACGGGGGATGTATGTTTTCCCATTGCCCCATTAGGAAAGCATCATATTGTTATCAATTCACCGCAGCCCTCAGCGATAGATCAATGTGGCTCCCCCTTCGCAGGGAGGGATTGAAGGACTGGATTGAATTGTCTAGTTTTTCCCTATCAGGAACTCTGTCAGGTAATCTGCTGGCTGCAGCCTGAATTTACAAGCCGCAGACAACAACCTAATGAGGCAGCCAAGCTGTTAGGCGAGCTGCTCGCTCCATGATGAGATGCTAAATGAAAAGCTGGTGCGACACACGCAGTTTGTTATCATTCAATCTGCTTGAAACCGCAAACTGGTCATTATCCAGCCATTATTTTAGTTGATTTACAATCGCGGTGGATGAAGCAATTGCTGTGGCTTGTTCAGTCCCCCGGCGGGGAGATGGGAACCAGCTTGTAATTTGCATTTACACGATCTGACTGAGCAGCTTATTAGATCTGGATATTTATTTTCCACTTAACCGATGTTTGATTACACTTTAATAAAGTACAAGAAAACTGTCTGGCTGCCTGTGACTGATTGATCCTGCCGGGTGGTTTCTCTGGGATTTCGGGTAATGAAACAAGAGAGACCAGGCAGGACGCGTCTCAAAGCAAGTGACAAAACCGCTTGCCTGGCGCTCAGATGTGGTGGCGCGTCGCTCGGAGGGGACCGGCGTCACAGGGGCCGGCCCTGCCGGGGTCAGCGGTGCTGGCAGGGAGCGTAGCCCCCACGTCTGGTGTCAGAACAGGGATGGTGACGCTGAGAGCCGGGCTGGCACCGACACCCGCAGCCCCGGGATGTCCCCGCCCCGCGCGGGCCTGGGCCACGCCGCCAGAAGCGGCTGAATCCAGAAGGTCCATCCTGCTCGATGGCCCTGAGCAGGAAAGGGGCGAGAGGGGCTGCTGGGGTGTGGCGGGGACCCTGCACCAGCTCCTCAGCTTCTGTTCGGCTCCCTTACCTCGGGCCGGCGCCAGCAGCTTGGGACCTGCTCCTCTGCAGTGGGGTGGGTTGGCTTCATCGTGCTGCGGTGTGCCTGCCAACAGCACTGCCCTAGGACAGAGGGCAGCAACCATTTACTAGAGAAATAAAATCTTTTCAGCCCTAGGTGATCAATAGATAAAATTCTCTCTCCCTCTTCTACGAATACTCCAAGCCTTGAGCATCCCAACCACCTGCATCCAGGCAGGCACCACCAGGCTTTGCCTGCCCGGTGGGGAGAACAGAGCTTCTCCAGAAGTCCCTTGTCCTTCTCCCGTTGTGTGTTGGCTTGGTCAGAAAGGGGAGTTGGCCCCTGATTTCACAGTAAGAGAGATCAGGCGCAGTGCCTTTAAATGGTATGTGCCATTGGCCTACCCGGCTGGAAGTGCCGGGACTCTTCCCTGTGGCAGCCACCAGGCAAACTGACTTAGGGCTTGGGTGCTTCAGGAGGCCCCAGGCAGCACGAGGAGGGGCCGGGCTCTCATCCGTGCTAACACCAGGCACGACACCTGTGTGAGAGGAAGGGGAAAGCCGAGGTGGCCACAATTGCAACAACGGCACTGGTAGGTTCCAAAATAAAAGCCTGGCATTTGGGAGTGATTTAAACAAGGGGCAACGTGTCATGGAAACGAGGCTCATCCCTTAACCTTTGCTACAACAAACTCTTCGGGACAAGAGCAAAATCTCCGTCTCTTGAAAGGCTCAGGACCACGAGACTGTTGTAGGCACATTTTACTCGAACACAAATTATTTGGCTTAATGCCTTAGGACTAGACGGAATAGTACGGCCCTGTAATGCGGAAGGTCAGGCAGATGATTTAAGGGTCTCTTCCGGCCTTAAGAGACGTTAACTTCTTCACTTTCCCGCCCGTCGACACTGATCATCCCCCTGGGCGGCGGGAACGCGCTGCGGTGGGTGGATGGACGGGTGGATAGATGGATGGGTGGGTGGGAA
>NW_005054336.1:2445391-2447558 GCF_000277835.1 Geospiza fortis
GGGCCCCCGCCCTGGATCACAGCCACGCGGGGACGTCCCCTCGGCACGGTCTACCCCGGGAGCCCTGCCCCATCCCCGAAGGGCCAAACGCCAGCGGACAGGACCTCGTTTAGCATCCCCCCTCACTGCTTGCGGGGAGCGGGCAGTGGGTCTGAGGGCGCTGCTGCCGCTGCCGGGAGGGGAGCGGACTGTCGGTGCCCGGCCCCGGGCGGGGAGCGCTGTCCCGCCGAAACGGGCACTGAGCCCGCGGCTGAGGCACCCTGCGCGGAAAAATGGGAGCAACCTGCGGGCTGCCCGGGCGGAGAGGGGTCCCTCAAAAGGAGGGAAACCCAGGCAGCCCTGGCCACGGCACGTCTGGCTGCCCGGGACACTCCTAAGGGTGCCGAGGAGAGCCGCGGGGCCAGCAGAGGCTCCCCGAGGCCGCCCTTGCCCAGCTGCCAGGTAGCGATCCACAGGTCTGCAGAACGAGCGTTTGCGTTACAGGGCCGCGACTGGAGGGACATTTACAACAAAACAGTCCGGATTCCCGAGGAAATTTTCTCTTCCAGCTGCTTTCTAAATATAGTGTATGGCAATGCATTACCCAGCACTGTAACCTCGCTCTGGCACTTAAGGAAATTCAAAGTCAAGCTAGAGGAAAAAAAAAAAAAGAGATAAAGACAAGACAAATTTAAGAAAATCAAAATTAAAATTAGCATCGAGTATTTAAAATCCTGCATTAAGGTCAACCAAATAGCGAGAAGGACCGACTACTCGTATTTTAAACCAGCTGTGTTTTCTATGGAGACTGTTGTTTACCTCCTGGCCCATCGATAGCTTATTAATACAATTTAATTCTGCAGTTGCTTCTGTTTAAAGAGTGTTTGGAGCGAATTGTTTCTTTTGTTTATGATCAAAGAAACGAGGTCTGGTAATCTTATGTTTTATCTTCCTAACATATGGAAAAGCTATTTATCCCAGCCAATCACAATAAAGTGAAGAAAACCCCATTTTATGGAAAGGTATATATCACAAGTTTGTTCATCATTAAAGATATGATTACCAGTGAAAACCCTCCGAAAGTGGCACATTTATGATTCCAGGAACAGATGGGGACATCCATTTTCCTTGCAAATACTTTTGAAATTGCTCTACTGGTAGCAGTATAAAAATGATATACAGATGCCAGTGCCAACGAAGCCGGGACAAGAGGTCCAGATTTACACAGTAAAAGCTTCACATGCGCTCTGTCAGCTTTGATTGATCTGCGCCATACCTCAGAAACTTGTTGACTGGGAAAGGAAACAGCGCAAATAATTCACTGCAACAAGGCAGATAATTCACCCGGCCAATCGCTCCGCTCCGCTCCTCCGGGCGGTGACATACGAGTCCTCCTGCCGCACAAAGAAGCATCATTCTCCAGCGTGAACAGCGGTCCGTGTCACGGGGGGGGAAGGGGGAGAGAGACAGAGAAAGGTGGGAGAAGTGAACACAAAAGGAGAGGCGAGAAAGGAGAAGTTCCTTTTGGGCAATGGGCACAGCCGTCTACCTTTTCCGTGCTGAGCACAGGCCGAGCCATTCAGCTCCAATTGTCATTATCATATTGATTAAGTTCATCAGAGAGCAATTTTAGGTTTAACGCCAGCGGATTGGGAGAGGGAGCAAAGAATTATCTAAGAAAAGCACAACATTCTTACCTCAGGGACGTTTCCCTGTTCCAGTTCATTGAGGGAGTTGATTAAGTTTAAATGAAGCAGACACTGGATAAAAGTAAGGGTATTGACCACTGGGCAGCGCGGTCTGCGCTTGAAAAGGCCTGATACATGCAGAAAAGCAAGATTTGCTAAATGCTCTAATCTTCAATCAAATCTTACATCAATACAGACAAAGTTTGGTAATGAGAGATTCAATGAAGCATGCGGGAGAAAGAATTAATCCTCTTGGTCTAAACTGGGTTCAACTTTGAAGCCTGCTCCGAAGGAAAGACAGTTATCTAAATGCTAAATAAGAAACTTATTGTACTTTTCATGGCATGCTAATCTTTTGTCTATTTCATCTCTATTATTTGTATGCTTATAGGCGGCAGTTGTCATGGTGATTATATCAAACCACTTCTGTGTGGATGGCTGCGAGGAATCAGGGCCTCCCTCCAGCCGTCCGCCGGGGCCCGCCCGCTGCTCTCCGCGCC
>NW_005054336.1:2448116-2449295 GCF_000277835.1 Geospiza fortis
CCCGCAGCCCACGCCCAGCAGAGCCATCGTGGCAGGGGGTGGAAATTCCCAGGCTATCGATCGTAATTTCTCTCCCGGTACCCACGAGGCACTCACAGAGGCTTTTTGCGCAGCTCCTGAGGCGAGGGAACCAACTCAAATACGTGGGTGCGGGATAGAGGGGGCCTTCCCCCAGCTTGTTCCCTGCGACATTATAATCTGAGCGCACAAGGGTGGCACCCGAGCTTTTATGTTTTTTACAAAAGTTGCCAAATTAAGGTCGGATTAGGGCTCCATTCAGGATTTGTGGGCTCTTTAGAGGCAGGGAGCTGCCCGTATAGCCCGCTAGTGCTTATGAAAAGCTTAAAAAGTAATAAAAGGGGGAGTGATCCCGAGAGAAAGTAACAAGTACAACTCTTATTAAAGGAGCAGCGAGCGGGGCTGTGAACTTGAATAACTGTTTGAACTTTAATTTGTTCATTAACAGGATTTGCCCCTGACTGTGAATGTTATTACTTCTCTTAAAAGCGAGGTGCAAATGAAAAGCCATAATGAAAGAGCCTGGCAAAAAGTTAAACGCCCCGTAATTACACTAGCCTCATTGAAAACTTAAAGTAACACAAAAGTGAAGAAAACGGGAGCCGGGCTGATACTCTAACCAGCGCCCCAGCCTTGCACTACGGCGGCGTTGAGCTCCGGGCCCCAGCTATCAAATCCCGATAGCTCACCAAATCGGAATGCACAACCGTTGTGTTTAAACAAGTTTTAATCCCCTTAAAACATTAGAAGAAAATTCCATGTTTTCGTCGGTGGGGGAAATCCGGTTTATTCCTCTGACTGTCCTGAAACACGGTGTCTGAAGTCTGATCTAATCTGCATGTTTGTATCCTAAACAGGGCACATTAGCTCCTCTCTACCCCATCACACCGATAGGAGACTAAACTCTGGAGCACCGGAATAAAACAAACTACTCCTCCTCTCAGAAGGTATCTGACTTTGTACCGATGCCTTTGCCAGTTAGCTCTGCGCTGACTCTCGTTTCATCTGTCACTTATCCCTTTCCCGGGCTTGTCAACCGCGTTTTTATGGATTCGCTTGTGATCTGCATCCTTCCTCAACAGGAACACGCAGCCAGGTCGCAATTAAATATACAGATACACGAGCTGTTAGCAAGATTCCACCCTCCCATCCGCAGCCCAG
>NW_005054336.1:2449483-2451842 GCF_000277835.1 Geospiza fortis
CTCCGGCCGGACTCTGCAGGGCAGGTGCATACGGACACTCCCGACGGAACCAGGTTTGCAGTCGTGTTTAAGACCAGAGGAAAAGCAAGACGGCGCCTCGTTGAGGAAGCGAGTGTGAAAACCTTTCTATTAGTTTAAAATGCTTTCCTACTTCTACAGCTGCCTGCACCATTAGGAGATCATACTAAACACTAACAACCGGAGCCACTTCAATTAGACCACTAAAAACACACCCAATTTTATAAGTCTAATTTTACTTTTTATGTTTTAAGCACCATTAAATTCATAAAACAACCCCCAAAAAACTGTTTAATCGAACTGGTACTCAGAAAAAAAATTATCGTATTATTCACAAAGCAGGTAACTTCAACTCTACTTGCCAATTCCAGCGTGGACAGTCAGCACTGTCACCCCAGGGAAGATCTCAAAACCCGTCAAACCCAGCTACCATTTGAGAAGCAATAAATACAGCCTAGGCTTGACCAAGAAGACATCAGGCAGGACGGGGATACCATTTTCTGTACTTCCAGCTCATCAGAATCGTTGCATTAACTTGGAATTCGAATGAAACTTTCTAAAATAACCAGGTCTCAAGACAGTAACAGCTTAACCAAACCCTCCCCCACCCCTCCTTCTCCACCTGTAGGTGAAGCAGCAGGCTGGGCAGGGCGTGAAGCATGGGTGGAGCAAGAAACAGCACACACACAGTGCCATTCAGGGCCACACTTGAGTGGCCTTCAGGTCTCATCGTCCTGCCACTGTATCATAAAAACTCTGCACACAAACGACAGGACAGTCTGATAGTGTCCTTGCAGGAAGAGTTCCAGCCTTCTCCCCAAGCAGATGGAAAGTGTCCCTGGCAAGGGCTGCTAAGTGATGCCTGCCCAAACTGTAATCTGTAATAGCAAACAGCGCCAGAGCGTTCTGGGGATGGGAACCTCACCTCGGCCTGGCAATGGCCACACAGCAGTGCAGGCTGCTGTGCTCCTGTGGCTGGCTGTGAGGCACCCACACGGCATTTCTGCCGGGATCAGGGCAGGAACTACCGCTGTGCTTAGTTGTGTTATTAGTTCCTCCCCATCCGGCCTGTGATGACAGCTTTGGATTTGAAGACAATTTGATATACCACAGATATATCCAAGGCTTCATCAGGTACCGATTAAATTGTTCAACTTCACCAAGTAGGCTTGATTAACCACAAGCTTGGAGCTGGATGTGACCTTCCTATGGGCACCACAAGCCTACCTATGAAAAGGAGAGCCTACCTGCAGGCTGGCGGGAGGGTGGCAAAACGGAGCCTGCAGGAGCCCCCTCCCACAGTCCCCCAGAGCCCCCTTGGGCACAGAGGCTGCTGAAGCTTCTCAGAAAGCAACCGCTTATGGGAAAGCAACACCCTCGGAGGCTCATAGGCCCGAGGATGGGTCACCTGCTGGTCCAGAGCCCGTCAAAGTCAGAAAAGATTTTTAAAAATGAGCAGGCATCTATTTGGCTCGCAGCA
The DNA here is from genome assembly GCF_000277835.1 of Geospiza fortis. Lineage (NCBI taxonomy): Eukaryota > Metazoa > Chordata > Aves > Passeriformes > Thraupidae > Geospiza > Geospiza fortis. The sequence goes on from NW_005054336.1 coordinate 2,450,982, forward strand.
GGTGTTTTTCACCAGGGGCAGGGCAGGGTGCTTACCGCTCCAGGCAAGGCTGCACTGAGGGTTACGTCTTGGGGGTTTGTTATCAGGGTAGGGCTGCTTTACCACAGCTTCTCCAGGCTGGGGTGGGTTGGAAGATGCTCCTTCTGGCTTCTGCTCTGATACATCTCTGGCACCCTCACCTTTAGAAACAACATGATGCTTTAAAATAAACACTGGCACATTAATCCTCTATGTATTTCTGATCATATAATGCATGCAATTCGACCTGCAAGATATACAGATTGTAACACTTCTATAAATCAGCATTTTACACAACACATCCTGCTTCTATGAGCTAACCTTGTCTTCAGAGCTGACAATTCCTAGCACCATCGCTTTGAAGCATTGAAATGGTGAGACAGCAATCTACTAAGCCAGAATGTGCCTCTGAAAATAAGTATTTAAAACTGTACAATGCATCTGGAGTTGATTTATGAAATAGTCAGGAGTTAAAATCTTGATATATTAACAAAAAATAACTAGACCTTTAAAACCAAGAAGCCCTTAGGCTGTAGTGAAAAATCATTGATGTAGGAAAAGCATCTATATTTTGATGACAGTACTATCGCACACAGGAAAAAAAATCATAACGCTGTTTTCCTTTTCCCGTAGATAAACAATAAGACGGAAAAACCTTGCAATTTTGCACCAGCTGCGTGAAATGCTTTCTAGCAAAGCGATTGCATTTTAACTTTCAGTTATTAACGATCCAGCTTTACATTGCCGCATGAAAACGCCTGCTTCTTCGCAGAGAAAATAAAGAGAATAATAACAAACAAAAGCAAGCCCCGGCCGGCAGGGTCTGCAGCCTGTGCGGGGGCT
>NW_005054336.1:2452600-2474447 GCF_000277835.1 Geospiza fortis
GCCCGCTGCTGTCCCCGCTCCCCGCCGGGATCCTCGCCCGGCCACGGCCCTGCTCACCCGGCCTCGGCTCAGCTCGGCTTTGCCCGCGCACGGAGCCGCCCGCTCCCCCACCCGCATCTGCAATCTGCAATCAAGAGCTCAATTTTGTCATTTGGAAACACTAATTATCTAATCACGCCACGCTGCAGAGCGTACTTGTCTGCCCAATTAGCTAGGACAATTATTAAAATTCGGGGGCCTAATTATGTCTCAATTTAATGCTGGCAAACTCGCGCACAGCGCAGTAATTAAAATCCTCCCCTCGCCTCTGCCTTTAGGGCAGCGGCTGATGGGACCTGTCAGGGGCCGCGCCGCGCCGAACCAGCCGAGCGGATTGTGCTACATGACCCCGCATTGTTAAGTGTGTCAACATATTAACCTGAATTCCCTTCAGCCCCCGTAATCACATTTGGAAGGAGGACGAAAAGGGGCTAAAACATGAAGCATTTTATTAAAAAAACATAAATTCTTTTTAATTAATGCTGTAAGAGATCTGACGCAGCTTGAGCTACCAAATGCTGCGAGTCATATAAGACTGGTGCTTCTAATTACCAGTAAAGGAAGGTTTGCTCTTCTCTGTTAAAAAGACTTCCCTCTCCTCTCATTTAAAACAAATGATCTTTCTTTTGGGTAGTGTATTTTTTAAAACCCAGCTAGTTGGCTTCCAGTGATAAAGTTGATTACCAGTTTTTTGTTTGATGATGGAGCACAAGTGAACACTGACTTCTGTGAGAATCAAACAGACGGCCGGAGGCATAAATAAAACGGTCAGGATTTAACACTTGAAAGAAGTTAATAAAGTTGAAAATTAAAAATCATAATATTGGGATAATTTCCAAATATTTATTTTTGCTCTGCTCTCAAATTTGATAGGAAGTCAGTGCTAAAACATAGAGAGGAAATGGAGTTAACCCTATCATCTGCATCCCTGCCCCCTGCAGCACAGGCACCTGCCAGGACAAGAAGCCCTGAGCCCACATCCCTCAGCAGGAGCCAAAGGCTGCTCCTCTGGCCTTGTGGCAGCAGCAGAGTCCCTCTTAGCATGTCCCCTTCTGGCTGGAAAAACACAGTGCTGGGGAAGGTGCTACCTTCATCTTGAGAACTTGGCGAGTTCTCTGGTGTTTGGGACTAGGGAAACAACCCTTGATTCCCTGGGCAGGGAAGGCCTGTCTGACGAGAGGCAGGGAGGGGGAAAGGGGCCTCTTTTCCCACACTGCCTGCCCTACATCTTGGAAAAGGCCCCGCTCCCAGCCTTCTCAGATGGTAAACCAAAGTGCAAATCTGTGTTCTGGCTTGTTCCAGTGGCTGTCAGCGTGTTTTCCTTTTGTCAGCAGCAATTGACTGGTCAGGTTCACCCTTGTACAGCAATTGTAACAGCTCATTGACAGACTAGTGACCCAGCCGGACCTGATAATGGAAAACTATTGATTTCTGTGGGCTCAGCAGTTCTAAAATGAATGCCCAATATAATGTCATCAGCTGTCTTGGACTCAGATATCCCTTGGACTTGAATAAAGAGACAATTGGCTATCCTGACAATTTGCTCACAAAAAACATACTGGACACAAACAATGAAGTGCTCTCTCTCTGTCTACCCCCTCTCCCAATAAGGAATCAATGTTCAGGAAAATGTCCAGAAACCCAGCCCAGGTGTGGTGGTGACTCCAGCTGTCCCATTAACCAAGGAGACCCATGACAGCCTCTCCAGGCTGTAACCCTTGCCACTGAAGAATAAGCACGTAGGTGAGTGACACCACACTGCACAGCCATCCACTCGCCTCAGAGAGAGCTTACAACAGGCACAAAGGCCGCCAGGAGATGTGACCCAATGGGCACCACAATTAACTCCCACCTGCAGGAAAGCAAAAAGGCTTGAACAAGTCCATGATGCTTAAGTAAGTCATACCCCATCCTGTGTCACAGCAAATGCTCTGGGCTGAGGAGGACGTCAGGCAATAACAATAAATCATGGCTAATTAAAATCCAATAAGGCAAAGTGAAATCTTAAATTTGTACAGCAGCCCTCACAGAGTTGAGATGATTTGGGATAAAAAAAGTACTGCAAGTCCAATTGAAATTTTGGGAGGGGGGAGATCAATGTTTAAAGATTTGCAGAATTGGATGGAACTGTTTGCATAAGCAACACCATCTATAATTTTAAAGGGCAAGAGACATGAGTATGGCAGCCTTCCTGGAAAAGGTTTAACTCGGGGGAAAATCAATAGCTCAAAGTTTCAAAAACACAAAGTACTTTTGGTCTGAGAGAGCTAAAGTGTGGTCTGTCCTTCCTTAGTAGCTCATTGCACACAGATAAAGCAGCTGTCACTTCTGTGTTCCTGACAGAACTCAAACCTCACTGACACACTGGCACATCAGGAAGACAGTGGGACATTTGCCAGCACAAGGTCTACGGAAATTTGGATCAGACAGATACTGGCTTTCTACAGGTCACCAAGAGCTTGCAGGAGAAGTTTTACTGTGTCCCAAATCTCTTCCTCTGGGGCCTGGGGCCTTCCAGAACTTAAATTCTTCCAGATGAACCAAGCTTCCTGTAAGGGATGGGAGGAGGAAACAAAGATACTTACCCTGGCAGATGTCAGCAGACATTTAATTCAAGCTTGAACACCAGTGGAGATTGGAACAGCTTTGTGATCCTGGCGAAAAAATTCAAGTGACCTTGGGGAAACATACTTTTAATTATGAACAACTGGTCAGTTTTATCACAAAAATACCAGCCCTTGAATGCACTTTCATCTTTTGCAGCCTTCTGCTCAGTGGCTGCTCCCCCTGCACACCCCATCCCCTGGCACTGCTGCTGTCCATGACAGGCACACGTGTGTGCATTGCTTTGCCTTCTCCTGACAACAGGCCTGGCTCTGTGATGTGCTGCATACACTCGTCAGGGGGAAATGACTGCACGGATTAAGCTGACATGACTGCTGCTGAATGCCTTTCAGTTTCTGCATACTTCCATTTTCCACACACTTCCCACTGTGAAGCCTTGGCTCCCTCTCCTGAACCCACCTATCTCCACTCGAGCTTTTACTTCGTGTTCAATTTCCATATGTTGCTTTCAAGCATTTCTCTTCTTGGCATCCCCTCAGGGCCTGATCCTGTGAGAGTAACTGTGCTGCACCTGAGAAGTGTTAAACAAGGCTGTGTGAATTGCCAAGTAGACTTTGGGGTTTGCTTTTTCAGTGATCATTTTGAATTAAATTAAATGTAAATTTTTTCATGTCTTTGTTTTGTTTATCCAAAGCAACCCCTGAACTTTTCCCATTAGCTAGAATGAGGATCCCAAATCCCTCTCAGTCACCTTGGAGAAGAATTTTTCAGAGCACCAGAACCTCATGGGTGATGCTCAGACCCAGATGTCTTGTCCCTGGAGAGGCTCAGGTCTATTCTGAGCTCCTCTTCCTGCCCATTTCTCAGAACCCCAAATCTCATGTTAGGCCAAGCGTGGCTAACATCTCCACACTACTCCCTCCCTAAGTATCACAAATATGTTCAGGCCTTCAGATAAGAAGCTCCTGAGGCAGAGATTATGCTCTGTAGTATTACTGTTGTCATATTTTCCCTGTTGTAATGTTCCATGTACATTTATGTCACTTATAAAATACAATTAACAGACATAGTGGAATCCACAATGGCCCAAAGAAGGGAATAACAGATGTAGAGTAAGCATGTACATTTTCTTCCTACAATTATGCTGGTTGTGGTGACTCCCAACCAACAGATGAGTAGTAAAAATGAAACAATTCTAAATATTTAAAAAGTATAGCAAAGTTGTCCATACTTATTTTTCCCTTAGCAGAGGCTCCATAATGATGGTTCAGCTTTTCTCTGCCTGAGGACACAGACCTCACTCTGTCCTCAGAGCACACCTCCCCTCCTTCCAGTGATTTATAGTAGCTCAGAACTCCTATAACCTACTGTCTTGTCCAGCCACCAAACAAGCATCCAAACTGTCATCCAAAATGAGCCACAGAAAGGATTGCACCAGGCATTGTCTTTCCCCAAAAAAGGCCACTCCAACGTGGACCCAACTGCACTTCCTGAATCACTGTGGGACCAGCTGTCACTTGTTTTCAATTAAAGGCACCAAGGGAATATGGGAGTGTCTCCTATTTACTAAAGTCTCTAAATCAATGTAAATATATATTTACAGTGTGAACTCTATTTACAGTGTTCAGTATTTCAGTAGTGTGTGCACATACCCATCTACTCACAGGTTCATGCCTATTGTGCCACCTCAGTGAGCTCTGCTCTGCTGGAAGTTACTGTCACTTGGGGTCACAATCTGCCAGTACAGGCTCAGATTTTGTAGGCAAATGTCCTCCAGCAAAGCCCAAATTGTGTTTTTTAACATTTACAAATTGGTTTGTGCAAATAATTGATTATGCTTTCAAGCAATGGAATGAAACTTAAGGGAGAAGAAACCCCACAATCAGATCAATCTGAAATCATATTTTCTGGCTTTCTTTGCTGAAACTAAAACAAATCCCATACATTTTGCAGTGAGGGAAGTGCTTTGTTTCATCCAAAATGTTTTATTTCAGGCACTTGCAACAGAAAGAAAAAAAATCCTCTAAGATGTAAGAGGTTGGATTCACCACAGCTGCTGTCATTCCCTTCTTATCCCCTAACCCAGTAATTAGGGCAGTGACCCAGGATGTGGGAGATCCATGTTCAATCCCTTTTCTGCCTGGAGGGATTTGAACCTCCATCTCTCTGTCTCCAAGGAGAGTTTTAGAGCCACAGTGCTGGAGGGGCCCTTCCCTGCTGTCTCCTTTCAGGCTGTCCCTCCTGCACAGGTGCTGAGCATGGCAGGACACCGCGTGTCCCCTCCCCTGGCTACAGCCCATTTCCACAGCCTGCCCTCACTGCCCTGTGCCTCGGGGAGCAGAGATGCCTGTGCCAGCTGCAGGAGTTTCGGTGGCTCAGACCCCTCACAGCTACACCACACCAAAATGTTTGAGGTGCATCCACAACCAGAGCACAGAGGTGATCCTAGGTATGGGCATCAGTGCTGTATGCAGGATGTGAGTCCTTCCTTGTTCCATACCATAATACCAGGGCCTTCCCCCAGGAAATGAGAAACAAGCCAGTATTCAAAAAATTAAAAATATATCGTTTACATAAATATCAGATTCCTGTAAGCCTAAATCTCTTCCCACAATTCTAATCACACTTTGCTACTATTTCAATTACTGACCTAACGAATTTTTTTCTATTATCGCAAATTGCCCATGATATTAGGAAGACTGACCTTAAGAAGACTTCAGTAATGTGAACTTATTACTTTCTTGCCATCTTTTCTTGCACCTTTTAACCATAATTAGCTTCATAAGCAGCTTACACTCACCCAGAAATTAGTTGTAGAGTATTGAGTATAGAACTGAACACATGAAACATTCAGCCTTATGCACATCTTTGCAGGGAAGCTTTGCACATAGTAGTTCACATGCATCATTTTCATGTCACTAGTGAGATCAGCTGAAATTCTTTAATTAGGAAAATTTGGCACCTCAATGCTACAATTTTGCCAATTTTTAAATTAGAACAATTTTAATAATGGTATTTAAAAATATTTTCTACTACGTATTTTTATTGAAAAGATTATCCTCCTTTATTTGGTTTTTGCTGTTGTTTCCAAAAGATAAATAAATTATCTGGCACTTCTTTGGAGCAGACTTTGATTACTGAGAAGCCTATAAATTTTTGGTATTTGATAATCTTTTATTAGGGCTGACCTCTGGGGACTCTCCAGACAAGTGGCCACACAAAGTCACAGTCAGAGAAGGGGATTCACCCATCCAAGTGTGAGAAGGACTCCTTTGTAATGAACATTAAAAAAACCCCTCTACTTTCATCTTGCTGTGAGAGCCTCTAGCATAGCATATTTACAGAATAATAAAACAGAGCTTCAGGCCTTTTCTTCTCATCCATCAGTAACAGGATTCTCATATCACACTCACATGCTCTGTACACTGCAGAGCTTTTTGCATCTCGCTTCTCATGGTGAATACTCTCAAATACACTAAATGAAATAAATCTTTTTCTACTGTTCTCACACAAGAATTAAATCAGGGCACAAAACTGGCTGAGAATATCCCTGTGACAGCTCCTGTCCCCTCCCTCTCTGTGAGTTACCCAGTCCTACCGTGGCACGCCTGCTTGCGTGACTCATTTGTTGTAGCCCAGAACAAACCACTATAAGATTGCTATTTATTCATGCTATGAAGAAGAAACTTCAAATTAAATCCCTAGTATCAAAAGCTATACAGATACAAAGCTAAGATGCTTCCCCTATCAAAGAGCCAGTGCTCTGAAGACAGGAGGTGGGAGGAAGGAGCAGGGCATTTTCAAATAGTCATCAGAGCCAACTGTGTGCACAAATAAAGGGAAACCACTGCTCCCAGAATTAATTTTTTCTCTCCTTTGCACTGATTTTAGAAATTATAAAAAACTGTGGAGTTACTAGAGTTAGAAATGAAAATAGTGAATGAATGGCTTGTTCTGGGGAAAAGCATGAATCACAGTCCATCAAGGTAAACTCAGACTTTCATCTCAAAAACAAGAAACATCTGGTGTGATGGTGGTCACCAGGGTGTTTGGGTGAAGGAAGAGATGAGATCCTTGACTCCATTACAGAAGGCTTGATTTATTATTTTATGATATATACATATACTATACTAAAAAAGAAAAAGAAAGGAGAGTTTCCAGATGCTGCTAAGCTGAGCTAAGAAAAGTAAAGAATGATAACACATAAGCTCTCTCGGACTGTGTCTGAGAGATCTCAGTTCTGGATTGGCCATTAATTATAAACATGCAAGCTGGGCAAATCCAGACACACCTGCTGCATTCCACAGCAGCAGATAACCTATTGTTTACCTTTTGTTTCTGGGGCCTCAGCTTCCCAGAAGGAAAAAATCCTAAAGAAAGGATTTTAGTGAAAAGGATGTCTACGACAATCGGGGATTTTTACAACCACTTATGTTGGTGGGAAAATGCCATTGAAAATTATCTGCATCTGATGTGTGTGTGTGAATGGGTGTGTCAGTGTGTATATATATGCTCATTGTTTCATTCAAACCTTATATCAATCAAAAATATCTTGAATGTTACAGACAAATAACAGTATTTATTCTCATGGTAATTTTAATCAGTTTTTACGAGAGGAAAACCCAGAGTCTCATGCTATTTTGGATTAAAGAGAGGGTGGTTTTTTGTAATGAAGGTTCAGAGAGGCTGTAAACACTAAAGGAAGTCACTGAGCTCAGGCACTCTCAAGCCCTGAGATGCAGCCCTGGCCTGCAGACACCCAAAGCCCAGATGAAGGAGGGTGCAGCGCCCAATAGTCAGCACAAAGCCTACAGCCCCTGCCTTCTCTGGTCTGCAACACTAAACCTGCCCCAAACACAGGTCTGGCTCTCCTGAGCCCTCTCCAGAAAGGAGGAGCAAGGGCCCAGGGGAGTCAGGGCACAGATTTAGCGGAGCCCTGCTGCCTGTGTGGCCTTGCCCACCCCGGCCCAGGAATGCTGGGCAGGCTCCTGCAGCAGGGCTGGTGCTCCATTGCAAGCTGCCCTAGCAAACAGACTGAAAAAGGAGGGAAAGCCCCTCTCTCTCTGCTCTCTTGTGTCTCCCATCCATTAGCTCACATACAGTTTTGAAGAGTCCATCCACAGAAGGATGGGCAATGCATTAGTGTGATCCATGCTGCTTTGCAGAGAAGTGTGAAATGATAACACCTTCATTGGCTACTGACAATCCCTGCCAGGAACACCCCTATTCCTAAGTGGTACAGGACACTTTCAATTTAGTCCCACTTGGAGCACCAGATGCTCTAATTACATCATCCTGGTCTTCTATAAAGAGTTTCAGATGAACAAATGCCATATCTGTAACAGTGACAAGTACTATTTTTAACCACATCCATGATGGTTTTCTTTCAAAGCTCAAGAATCTTTCCCCAGCAGACCCATTTTATGTTTTAACATGACCCCGGAGTCTCAGTGAGGAACTCCTGAGATACATTCACTTGTATCTGTTTACCAAAAGTTGAAGGCACATAAGGCTATGAGCATTTCTAGCCCATCTGCTCCATAAATTTTTTTGTAAGGCTTATTGCAGAGTGCAGTAAATGAGTTATAGGCAGCCAGCTTCAGCTGCTGCTTTCCATTTTTGCTGCATTTGTTGCTCAGCAGGCTGCAGGTAAAGCCCATACCTGCATCAGCCTGCTTGATACAATCTCTGTCCCAGTATCCAAATTACTGTACCTGCATCATCTCTTAATTAGTCATCTACCCTGGTTATATACAGCTGCTGGAAATGACCCTGAGCTCTCTAAGTTATTTCATTAGAATATTATAGAAAACAGATGTTTTCCCCCTAATCCTGATGACATGTTTAAACACAGCCTGGGACAATTAGAAATACAATGCCCTGGAGACTAATTATCCATCACTGACAATTTTCCAGATTATCCATTTTTGTTTTCACATTTGATACTTCTATCATTACCTACCTCCATCCTCTCAGAGTGTAAAGAAATCTTCTGAAAAGCAGTTCTCTCCCACATTGCTTCAATAGCAGCAGCAGTAACATCCAACCTGATGAGTGACTTCAGAAATAATAGATCAACTTAATTTAAATATTCAAATTAAAAATATGTAACTTACAGAAACTGTTTATGTAATAGTTATTTCTATAAAATATTAGTTGACATGTTTACTTTACAGAATAATTTCAACTAACAAAAGTGTGTGGTCCAAGTAGAGTCCTACAAATAAGGCAACCATTATGCCTATTTATGACATGCAAAGAAAAAATGCCAATTTTTTACATAGTGCAATCAGAAGGAGATAGATGTAAGGAGACAATTCCCTTCAGAGCCAAGACAAGAGCTGACAAGAAAAGCCGGGAGAGAAGTGACTTGAGATGGATTCTCACAAAAGTTACTTCCCGGGAGGAGCCCAGAGCAGCTTGGGCTGGGAGCTGCCCTGCCTTCTGTTAGCGACAGCCTCTGAGCACCAGTGACAATGAATCCGTGGCGCTTTAGAGGACAGTAACACGCACCCACCCCAGACTCGGACACACGCTACATGGCACGTGTGTAGATGGCGCAGGAAGTTTAGAAGCGCTGTGTCCCCGAGGTGCCGTGTCCTGTGTCCCCACGTCCCCGTGGTGCCCGGGGATGGCCGGGGCAGGAGCAGCGCTCTGCAGGGGAGGCTGCCCCGCTCCGCTCGGTGACCAGCCTGTCACCAAATGCAACTCCGTCACGGTATTTAAATCACATTAAAGCTTTCTTTTATTACGTATCCCCTTGTGGTTTTGCCCGGCTACATTCTAATTACCGGCCCTGCTGCAGCACACGTGGGCTCCACTGCTCGCTCCTCCTCCCATTTCATGGTAAATGGCTTGTCTTGCACAATCCTAATGAAAACATTGCAGTGAGATAACTCTCTCCTTCCATCTTGCAGTTCCCACTCTAAAGTGTAAAATGTTTTCTGTCGGGGAGAGACCACAAAATATTCAGGGTTTAATGCACTTTTAGAAATAGCAGATACATCTGTTAAAGCTCTCCAAAGTAGTTTAATCACTTTTACTATTCTCTTACACAATGTCTGATCTTGAACTATCAATAAATTTTTCCATATCAGATGCTAGCTGCACCTGTTTTTTAAAGATTTGCCAATTCTTCTTTTCTTTTACTATTTTTTTAAAATTTGCTTTCCTTATACCCCACCTATTAACTTCTCAAATAAAGTATTTTAAAGGAGACGCATCTCACTAACTTCTCATGACTTACAGGTGTTTTCTGAGCAATCTTTTTAGCAGTAGGCACAAATCTTCTCTCCTATTCAATTAGCTCCCAGCACTAATCAGGTCAGAGATCATGTGAATTTTAATGGAGAACTTAATAATGTTTAGGAAACTTAAGAACTGGGATGTGGTTTTGTTTGGTGAGTCCATAACTGCATCCTTGTCCACGGCTCTGTTATCCCCCATTTTCCAATTACAGCACTAACCATACCTAAACAACACAGAGTTTTTATACTGCCTTTCTCTCGAGTAAGATCAAAACAATTTTGACTGTTAATCAAGGCAAAGTACCCATATGGTGAAAGGCTACAATTATCCTTGCTATTTCATTTGATTTAGCACAGTTCCAGATACAGATCCATAGTTCCTGGGTACTGGAGATGGGTCTCATTAACCTGTGTGCAGAGACCACCTTCGGGTAGGGCAGCAGTTCAGAGCTGCAGAGTGAAGAGGGGTAAGAATCTCACCTTGGCAAGTCTTCTGGAATTAAGAGAGAATTTTAACAAGAACCTTTCCAGTTAAAAACAACACAACTAACACTTTCCTGAGGGCAGGGGAAAGGAACTGAGAGAGAAAGTACATGCAAGGAAAGTTAAAAAAAAACTGGGGAAGTGCTCAGATTTGCTCTGATAATAAATGAGCTCCCTGTGACAGCAGCAAACAGCAGCTCTGGCTGCGGGCAGCACGTGCTGCTCTTTCCTGGCAGCAGAGACATGAAGCACTTGGAGCTCTGAATACATCTGGTCCAATTTTCTGTAACAGCTCAATTTTTATTGTGATTCCAAACCTGTCAGGCTTTCTCTCTGTGCAACAGTGATAACAGCAACAGCAGAACATATTTTCAGCTTTGGTCAAATTCTCAGAAACAAAAAGCTGAAATAAAGCACCTGCATGGTGGGCTGACCCTGGCACCAAGAGGTGCCAACAAAAGCTGCTCTGTCACTTCTCAACTGGACACAGGAGAGAAATATAACAAGAGGCTTATAGATCAGAATAAGCATAGGGAGAAATCACTCACCAATGGGCAAAAGAGAATTAACTCAGGGAAATTAGTTTAATTTATTACCAATTGAATCAGAGTAGGATCTTGAGAAATGAAAAAATAAAACTTAAAACTCCTTCCCCCCGTCCACTATTTTTCCTGGGCTTAACTTTTTCCCTATGAGGACTGCAGTCAGTTCATCACAGGTTGTCTCTGCTTTTTCTCCCTCTGGAGAGGAAGGACTCCTCACACTCTTACCTGCTCCAGAGTGGAGTCCCTCCCCTGGGAGACAGTTCTCCATGAAACTCTCCATCATGAGTCCTTCCCACAGGCTGTAGTTCTTCATGAACTGCTCCAGCATAGGTTCTTTATGGGGTCACAGCCTCCTTCAGGCATTCACTGGATCCAGTGTGGGGTCCTCCAGAGGCTTCAGGTGGAGCTCTCCTCCACCCTGGACCTCCCGGGGCTGCAGGGCAATCTGCTCTGGCACCCGGGGCACCTCCTGCCCCTCCTGCACTGACCTTGGTGTCAGCAGAGCTGTGGCTCTCACATATTCTCTCTCCTCTCTCTGGCTGAAGCTGTACATTTTATACCCTTCAATATTTTATCCCAGAGTCACTGCCACCACCACTGATGGGCTCAGTCTTGGCCAGCAGTGGGACCATCCTGGAGCCATCCAGTACTGGCTCTACTGGGCATAAAGGAAACTTCTAGTGCCTTCTCACAGAAACCACCCCATGACTCCTCCTGCTACCAAAAGCTCGCCCTGCAAACCCAACACAGCACCTAAATTCAAATGCAGCCTTGACTGCTTGAGTATGGGGAGCTCCCACAGGCCTTTCAGGCATCTCTCTCAGAGCAGGACTCTAGCTCAGTGCCCAGCATCAGACAGCCAGGACTGACATTCCTAATCTGTTAAGGTAGGCGGGAAGTCTGAAATCTGTAAGACACAGCAAGATAAGCACCTTCCACTTCAGAAGAGGAAAAAAGCACCCACTGTAAATCTGGGTACTACAGCAGCAAGTATCACACACATCTAGACTGTAGATGCTCTCCTGCAGCATACACACTGCTTTCAATTTCTAACGCAGCAAGAAGAAAAGTCTGGGCCACCATACAACTTCCACGGCCCAGCACACAACATACCCTGCAGCAGGAGCAACTGGGAAGCAGGGCTGACCTCTCCTCCCCACCCTTTATGAACTGGGTGCCAACTGCTCCTTAATGCAGGAAATTACAGAAACCTGTAGGTTGCTGATTTTGCTGCTGGTAGTGGAGAGGGCTGCTCACATACTACTTGCACAGTTCACCTAAATCTGAAATCACAGTTAAACTTCCTAAGAATTTCATGCCATCTATTGCATCTATGTTGTATAAGTAAATGGGCTGGGATTCTTATTTCGTGTTTTTAACAGTTTTTAATAGATATCCCTGTTTTGCTTTGCTCAAAGAACCCAGCCAGCTGTGTATTCACAAAAATCATTCAAGCAAGTGCTCCATTTTCTAAACACTTCTGTGACTTCAGAAAGGCTGCCAGGAAAAAAAAAAAAGAAAGAAAGAAAGAAAAAAGAAAAGAGAGTAAATTCAGCCCTGTGCAGACAAAACAGAAAGGTAACTTATGAGTTCAGCTCCCAGCAGCAGTATCAAGGGTTGGTACTGTGTAACTTGGGATTTTTGGTTTGTGTAACCCAAAAGCACCCTAAAATCTAAACATTTCCTCCTCCATTTAGGTACAGAGAGCTACTGTCTCTATATAAAATAAATCATAAATCAGGCCAATAGCTATGCTTTTAAGAATACTAAGCAGTACTCTATCTGTTTTCACAGTAATACAGGACTTTCCCGAAAAGCTTGTTCACTGCAAGCCAGCAGTAAAATAAAGTCCTAAAGAAAAAGAGAGATGAAAAATGAAGACAAAAACCCAGATGTGGATATAAGCAAAAACTGAGGAAGGGGAAAACAAACCAAGCTGGGAATGAAGATAATGAAAACAGTCAGGTTAGCACCCAGTGAGACGCAGCTAAGTGCTGCTCCCAGATGGGAACCTGGGCCTGAGGGCAAAGACATGAGTTTGGGATCCTGCAAGAACACTCACATTCTGGGTCAGGGTCTTCACTCATTTATTAGCACTCATGGACAGCTGCAGTCAGAGAACACTGGGTTTAGCAGTGGAGGTTATTGCAGTGAGAAGAGAATGTTGTAAAATCATGGATGCCAAATAGGAAAGGAGAAAATTTTTGGAGCCCATGAATGACAATGTGTCATGAACAGAACCTGAAAATCAGATTTCAGTAGCAAATGTGTAACTGAGCCCGTACATGGGAAGAACAGTTAATGTTCTTTTATGACTGGACTAAGTGTCTTTGATTTATATGCAGCACCTAAAAAAAGTTTCAGTAAATGTACTCCAGATGGCAAAGGGAATGGGTACAATTGACTTCCAACACAAGAAATTGGATTTAAAACCTCTTTCCAGTCACTGCCTATCTCTTTAACAGTTTTGGGTGAAAACTTCTTTCATGGCTGTTCCTCTAAGGATAATATTTGCCCTAGCCTCCTCTGTGCCAGGAACCCAAGTGCACCCCTGAAGCTTTGGAGGCACAGCAAAGGCAGCCATGAGCTAGATTTCAGGGACTACAAAACAGGTGTCAACCCCCGGCTTACACTGTCTTCTCCTCTTTGCAGTTTTTCTTTCAACCTACGAGGTTTTTGTTTGTTTTTAAAAGATTTTTTTCTCCTGCTTTTTTATCCAAATAAGGCTGTTTTATTTTTCCTACTTTCACACAATTAAGTTTTTTTCAGGGAAAAGACAGATGAAAGAATTACTTCTTGTCAGCAAGACTTGTACCTGGGTGACACACAATTCCTTATTTGGTTAAAACACAGACTAATGGTGTTAGATTGCATTCCCTTTATCAGTCTATTATTTTCCAAAGCTGTTTTAAAGAGCACAGTGGGATTCAGAGCTTTAGCATTTGTTGCTACAGCAGTGAGGATGGATTTCGCTGAGTTTCACAGAGAGATACAAACGTGCTGCTGCCTTTCAGATACATAATCAAAGGTTTACATGTGAAGTTTTCCGTTTCCAATAAACAGATTTTTAAAAAGAGGTAGATAATATTTAGGAACACTTACCATGAGTATCATGTAGGCATGTTTCATGTTGCAGGTCTCTAATACAAAAGCAGAAGGGTTACATCACTTGGTACACAAACCTCAGACCTTAGGAGTTGAAAGTGTACTTTTGAGTGAAAATACAGTATAGAAAGCCCAAAAGTGTTGTGATTTATACAACCTAAGGAGTACAAGCACCTAGGAAGCTCTGAAAAGGCTCCAAGGCTCCCTTTGTTCCCTAACTGGACAGTAAGAGTTGGAATTTTGGAACCTCTGGGCTCACAGTTAGTGAGAATGCCATTTGCTTGGGTTTTAATTGCAGTGAAAACAGCATGGGAGCCTGCATGAGAAAGATCTTTTAGGGCTTTTGTAAAAAAGTTTGCATTTACTTAGAGAAGAATATTCCCCAAGGAATGCCTTTATTCCAGAGGTTTGTTTTTTTTCAGCCAAAACAACTCCATGTCTGCCTTCAGGCAACGTATGCAAACCACCCACAGTCAGTGACACACTGCCCAGATCCCTCCACTGCCATTCTGGCACACTGGAACCACTGGAGCCCATGAGCCAAGGCAGCCAGAACCACTTCTCTGAGGGTAAGCACTGCAGCCACACACCAGCCACAGGACCACAAGGTTCCTCTGCTTGATGGACTTCAGTGTTACTAAGCAGTTTTATGAAAAGGCTGTTGGCTGACTTGTGCTCAAATCTTAATAATGGCATAGGGCACTAAAGTTAAGAGACTTAACTGCTTTTTAAAAATACAAGTTTATTAGCCTATAGTGCAACTAGAAATGAAAATGAACGGTGCCAGAGTTCAGCCTCAGCAAAACATGGAAGGGATCCCCACTCCAGCCCTTATTTAAAGCAAACACATCCCTCAACAGTCTCTTATGCTGTATTTGATCAACCTCTGCATTTTTCTCTTACAGTGTGTGTGAATGGCTGTGGTATGGCAATGGATCCTCTCATGCTGCAGGAGCCCAGGACTTGCACAGCACCAGGCAGACTGGGTTTTTCAGTGTGCTCTGTCCAGGTACACGTGGCAGACACTGCACAGCCAAAGCTGCAAGGAAAAACTGGGGGAGAAAGCAGCAGTGAGACCAGACTGTACAGAGTGAAAAGTGGGCAGATGGGCACAGATGAGAGCCACTGTCATTTGGGACTCTGCTTCAGATTTGGGTGCCTGGCTCTGGTGGTGTTCCTGGCACCACCGATTTTCATCCTCAGTCTCCACCGCTGGAATGTAAACACCACCCTTGCCTCACCTCTCTGAATTTTCAGGTGGCTACAGCCAGCAGATCTGCCCTCTGCATCAACACACAACTGCTCTGGCTGGGGGGGAGCTCCCCAGTTAAATGACATGTGCAGTGCAGCTCACCTCCGAGCAATGGGAAGAACACCAAGAAGCCTGCAGTGTTAGAAAGGAACATTTTATTGCAAGAGATTACAAACCTGGCACTATGGCCAAATGTTTCCATTACATCACAATTGCTACCCATGAATCAGGCAACAGCACCTACAAAGCACGGTGGATTGAAATATCAAATCATAATTCAGTCAGTTTTTTAAAGTAATTACCACCCTAAAAAGTCTGGGGTTTTCTTTAAACAAACTCAAAACTATATAAATCAATTTTTAAAATATGAGACTGGTGTTTAAATATCCAGGCCACTAACTACTGTTATAAAAAGTGGAAAATTCTGTTAACCATAGTGCTGAACTAAACAGGGTTTGTTCACAGCCCATAACCATTTAGTAAAAAGCAAGTCCGTGTTATTCACTGCTAACATTTCCACATTTGTTCGGTCCAATTTATCTTTTGTAGGTTTTCAGAATCAGGTAGATTTAATGCATTACCTCTCTTTAAAGCACTGCAGGAAACCTAGAACCATAACTAGCTCAGGAAAAGCATCACAGTTTAAAAAACATTGCATCTTCCCATCTCAGTCCTGTGACAGTGACCTTTAGAAACTCTGGATGCTCTTGTCTGAGCCCCAGTTGATAACTCGTTTTTCTCCTGTGATCACTTACCTCAAAGAGCTTGCTGATTTCCCTGAGCATGGCTGGGACAGCAGGAACGAGCGCAGGCACATAGCCCGGGACTCGCTCCCCCCTCCCCAGCAGCTACGGCCCTACGGTCAGTCCTGCCCCAGTCAGTCCTGCCCCGGGTCAGTCTTGCCCCTGGTCAGTCCCTCCCCTGCCCGGCGGGAGGGCCCGCAGCCCATCTCGGACACTGCTGCCTGCAGAGGGCGGGCCCTGAGGAAGAAGTTGGATCTGCGGGCAGAGCTGGATCCCCTCGGCCCTGGGAGCAGCCCAGCTCACACAGCTCCCCCAGGACACACGGACAGGACCGGGCAAACCGCAGTAAATGCCCAACATGTGCTGTCTGCTCGCCCCCATGTTCCATGCCTGAACACACTACCTCTTGGCAGCAGCTACCATGGGCACTTGCATCACCTACCCGAGGTTCTGCAGAAACATCTTTTCAAGGCATGCAAGCAGAGTTTTACTTTTTGAAGAGGATTTGGAAATATCACTGGGACTAGGGAATATAGGCCATCATCTTAGGAAAAGTGAATGGGGGTGGTCTTCTACCATTTTCCTGAGGCTACTACTAAAGAGACCTTTACCAGATACTAGGATAACTTCAGAAACAAGTAGGACTGTGATAAAGAACCAAAATCAACCCAACAGAAATCACTATGCCACTGCAGCCTTTACTCCAACCTGAACAGACTAAAACTGGTGTTTAGATGAGCAGCTCTGCAAGTCCAGCCCTTTAGCACAGACTGCCAGAGCCCCTCAAGCCACACAACATCAGACTGGCATCACAAAGTGACCCATTTAATTTACCCTCTTCTACTACATTATTTAGAATTTGGTAACTCCAGAGAGGGGGATTTATAGTTCCTTGTAGATAATGATAAAAAATATCTGTATTTCCACACAACAGAATCCAGGAAAACAAATAGCCCCATTTGAGGACTAGAGGCTAAGGAAAGCTAATAGTACTCTATTTTTTTAAAGATTATTCAGCCTGTATCAACCACATAAACAATTAATTTAATGATCAGAATAGTTCTAGAACTCACACATATTTTTTGAGCTATACCACAAGGATCTGATGCCAGCAGGGCACACAGCCTGTCACTGGAAACTGTTCTTCATCAATAGAATCTCATTTTGAAAACTGATCAGCCCTAGAGCTCACTGCTCTTCAGACACAAACTTGCATTTTTATTTTAGTATTACATAAAGTAGCTCACAATTGGGGCTTAATTAATTAAATATAATTAACTAGGGTTTTAAAAATTATTTTTATGAATCTAGTAAGAGTCTTTTGCTAACGCAAAAATCTGCACGGTATGGCTTCACCTTACAAGCATTCTTAACAACACTAGATAAATATCATTTGCACTTAATTGATTTTTTCATTTGCTAAACAGCCATAAAATATGGTGCTCTCACAAGCACCTTTTTTGGTGAGAAGGGTAAACAAGCACTCTATTAAAGCATTATTAACATTCAAGGTGATGTGATCACTTCCCTCTATTCTGTTTCAACACACTGCTTTAAATCTTCAGTTTTCACATCGTATAAAAAAGCTCCACAAGTATCCACAAATTCAGAAATTTGTTAGTCTGCATACACTATTTGTCTGCAATACACTTCAACATCCCAGTTGACTTTTCTAAAATCTCTAAAGCATTTATTCCTCCAGCCTTTAAATGTAATGATGTAGATTTTCCACTTACAAGAGAATAAATTTCAACAAGAAACCTAAACTTAACTGTAGCAATTTGTACAGTTAAACACCTGACACCACTAATTTAATGACAGCCTTGACAGAGCTAGGATGGCCTTGTCTGAGGCCTCTGTCTTGCACAGCTGTGCATTTTTAGCCCATCTATTCTATCAGAACATTAACAAGCCTCATGTGTTAACTCTGAACTCTGTGCATCCAGGAAGACAGACATTTATTCATACTTTCCACCAATCAAATGTAATGCATCTGTGAACAATTCAGTTTATTGCAAGTAAATGTACTTTTACTTAAGATCATGAGAAGATTCTAATCTCAAGCAAGACAAATCAATTCCACAAACTTAATTCACACAATGCAAATAAATGCTTCACATTATAGACATTTAGATTTTCTTTAAACCTTTTTATTTAGAGATTTTTCTGGTAAGGAGATATACCATAGGAAAGCAATTTCACTGGCAGTGAGGTATGTATATACTCTACCAAAATACTCCTCTTGCTTTAACTGCTTTTAACTTTATTTACATATAAAGAAAATATCAATGCATATCCTTGGCTTAACTACAGTATCTGTTACCCTATATGAGTAAAATGAAATGTTACTTGCATACAAAATTGATTTGTAGAGGAATCTAATTTGATTTAAACAAAAATCATGTTCTGAAGACAGTTTAAATGAACAAACACAATTCATCATGACCAAGACACCTGCACCATATTTCCATCCTCACAGCACATTTATTTCAATAATTCTGTAAGTAGGTCCTTAGCATGAGCATAGTGTTACAGTTTTCATACATATAATCACATCCAAAACAAGCTCTAAAATTTAAGTTGTAAACATTCTCTTCATATGTGGAAACATTTCAATCTGTGTTTGAATTTTCTAAAATGATCAATCTTTTAAACAGAATTATAAATGAAAAGCCTACTCTAACCGTGTAGTGAGCAATGCTTATTAGTACATTTCTACAGTGTTAAATAAAATAGTAGAGGCAAACTTCTGTAAGCAAGTCAGACTTTAAGTAAATTGTCATAAAAGTAACAAACTTGTTAACAAAAAGATGCTTTGTAATAAAGAAAGTTGGATTGAATCTACTATGATACAAAAACATAAGGGTAAATACCATCTTTGTTGACAAGTAGGAGGTAGCATGGATGCACCACTTTATTGTCAGTGAGAAATGCAACTGAAGTAAAGAATATTTCCTTACCACAAATTTCCAGTATTATGTACATATTTCTCTTAGAAATTTGTTTAAACAAGTTTCCCTCCACTTTTTAGTACAAAAAGCCTCATGTGATTTAAAAAAAACACTTACACACCTAGATAGAATAGTACTAATTGCCCTATTTGAACGAAACAGTCTCTTGAACTATGAAGTACATGGTATTTAATGCCCTAAGTTGAGTAAATTGTATTAGCAGTTCTTGGTATTATACAAAACACTACATACATACAAACAAAATATAATAGTATCTTATTTTACTATGTAATTCTTTTTGGAATAAACAGAACCTTGATTTGGGTAACACTGAAGAGAACGTGGTTTCTTTGTTTTATTAAAATCTGTCCTTTAAGTACCCATGTGCAACAATTTAAAAATGGCTGCCATACATATAATGGTCTTGTATTGATAGTGAACACAGTAACTGACAAAAACATAATAAACCTTAAAAACACATCTTCCACCCTATATAAAATATAAAGACTACTTACTGTAACTGTTAAGTATTCAATTTATTTTGATGTTACTGTAATCCACTTCCTCTATTTTCTGTCTTTAGCATTTATAAACATAATTTAGTGTAGCCATTTATTTTAAAAAATGATGAAGTATTTCAAATTTACATCCAATTAAAATTTAAAATGTTTCTGTGTTCTATGATGCTGCTTCTGCCATCAGTAAAGAAAATGAAGTTTCAGTAATTGAAGCAGGCTTTTTAAGTAGTGATGTGACCTCAACCATGCCAGCTCCAGTCCGTGGAAGATTTGCGTTGACAATGTGTCGCTGCAAGTGCTTTATCCAGTCTTCTTGAACAGACAAAGGTCCTCGAAAGACCAGACCACAAAACCTATGCAAATATTAAAATTAATCCATCAAGATACATCTATCTCTACTGAAAAATCATAAAACAAAGACAGTAAGAGGAAAAGTCTTAATTTTCTTGAAGTTTGTTCCTACATGTTTTAGCTGAAAAACTTAGTAATTGAGTTCATTAGTAGTAACTGTGAGTACAAAACCCTGCAGCTTATACAACTCACATTCTCACACTCAATACCAGTAATAACACTCTGTTTTTCTTGTATAAGGTTTCTTTTGAAGGACAGAATATTACTCAGACATGATCAGTAAGATTTTAGCTAGAGAAACAACTGGCAATCTAACACCCAAGTGTGACTGAACCAAATTCTCTTGTTCAAATTAATGAAAACAGGCAATTCCCTTCCCCCGTCATTATTCAATTCAATCACAAACATTATGGATACAATAATGAAACTCTTTATGACTAACATTAGCAAGCTCTTAAGAATGTATTCTTCCAGTTAAAGTAACACTATGTACCTGCATCTGAGTATGTAAACTTCATCAGCACTATGAGGTAACGGCAGCATTTTCTTCTTGCTTCCAGATCTTGACCTTGACTTCTTTTGTTTACAGTCTAAAGCTAAGAAGAGAAATTTTCATATGTGAAAGTAATACTTCAATGAGTGTTAGTCAAACACAGATATTCAGTAAGTATTCCCTATAGCAATAATGAAAAGACATCTACCTCCTTGTTTTTCTGTGGTTAATTATAATGTAAATCCAAAACAATTACAGTGTATTCTAAGAAATATACTGGCAGAACACATGAAGCTGTTTTTTAGGTTAGCATTGTGCTTGCTCTTTGAAAGACTAGATAATTGACATTCAGCATTAAACTGGTGTTTTAGTATCAGCAAGCACCTACAAACCTATTGCAGAATTATACAGAAGCAAAGCACATTGGAAATTCCCTTTCATGCATAGAACACTGTCAAAATCTCAGAACTTGTTTTGTAGTTCAAGTACCATCATAAGACCACTCATGTTCAACCAAGTTACAACTTTATGGAGTTGTAGCTTTCAGCTAGTACAATCAGGAACTCCTAGTTTGAATAAAACACCTGCCCATTTGTTTTCAATACAAAGTAAAAATTTGTTCTTTTGTTCTAAAAGTTTCAAAGGAAGCTTCCCTTTCACTCCTGTCTGAATTCTAATGAAGCATACAAAACCTGTGTATTAGTCCTTGGCAGTGGGAGCTGGTATTAGGACAATCAACAGGGATGGCAAGGCCACTTTTTAAATTCAGTCTAAGCATTTGAAACTGTGTATGAAAGTAACATGTGTGAGCAGGAAACATATAGCAAATGAGTTCAGACAGCTCTGAGGTCTGCATCTCCCATAAACAAAAGTAATGGGAATCTGAAACAAAACCTGGAGATTCTAAGAAGCAGCCGAAGTGGGGGATGAGTGGATTAAACTGAATTAATATTGTTATGATGCAAACAGCTGATAAAGCTCAAGAAGTTTGTGACTGCTTGAACTGAGAAGTGTATCTAGCTACACTCTATTCCAAAACACAAGACACCAACAATATAACTCCAACACAAAAACTTTTGCAAACAACCAGTTACACCACTTCAACAAAAACTCCACAGAAACCAGAAAGACAGTACCAGGTGGTATTCTTGATACCAAGAAGGCATAATGCTATGCTACTGAAGCGTATTAACAGTAAAATGGGGAAAAAAATTGTTACACTTGGCTAAAGTTTTGACTCCTAGAATATGAAACAGAAGAATTAACCTCTTAGCATTCTGAAGCATAAGACATTGTCTGGTGAGGTAAAACATGTTGATTTAAAGAACACACAGTCTTGATTGAATACTTAATTTTTCTCATGCCCTCCAAATGAGCACCTCTCAAGCTTTTACCTTGTAGCCCAACTCTCAACTTGGTAGACATACTAGACGTTTTCCAGTTCTATCCCCAGACTTAAGGATTCCTACCTATCTAAAATTTAGAATGAATATCTAAGGTTTGAAGGTATCAGAGAACCAATAAAATAAGTGGAAAGCAGACACCAACCTAGAGA
>NW_005054336.1:2474483-2485394 GCF_000277835.1 Geospiza fortis
TTTTCTGACAGCAACAACAAAACCAGGCTGCATAAAAAGGCAGTAACCCAAAGTGGCAAGGGGGAGAGAGAGAGAAATGGCCAAGATGCTTCTGGAAAAGCATCAAGGGGTTCTTAATACTTCATTCTCTGACAAGAAACATATTCTTCATTTAATGAGGAAGAAAAAAAGCTAACTATCATATCAGGTAGGAACTACCACATATGTAAGTGTTTTACATACCACAACTTCAGTAACACCATCAGCAATGTAAGCAGATAAAACACTGGAACCCAGACACCCATGCTTTGAAGAGAACTGTTTGTAGGAGGCACAACTTATCTGCAGCACTCACTGCAGCAAAAGCTTTGCCTTTGCCATTTTCTGGAACATCATGGGAAGAAGTGAAACAGAAGTCGGTATTACCCGAATGCAAACGTGTCCATGAGCTGCACCTGATGACAAGTTAGTTGATGTCAGTTTATATGAGTGGAAAAAAAAGAAGCAATAGTGACAACAGACTCCTCCTAGAGAGGCCAACCTGCACTTGGAACAAGAACTTGCTGATTTCCTTGATGTTGGCAAAGACATTCATTCCTATCAAGAAATTTGATTCTACTCACATGCATCTGGAGCATTTCAGAGAGCTTTCCCTTTCCTACAAGACCTGGGTTGGTCTTCTGCAATAGATTGCTGACACCTGATGGGTTTGCGGTTTGTGTGTGGGTGTGTATAATCTTCTAAGGAAAAAACCCCTCTGAACTACTGTGCAATCAAACAACAGCAACACTGACAAAAATTGCCACAATGAACCAGGAGAGGTAGTTTCTACTTCCTTGAAAGTAAAGGAAGTAAAGTAGAACTTCCTTGGAAGTTCTACTTCCTTTTCAATAAACAGTGAGAAAACAAGGAAAACAAAAGAAAGGGCATGTTCTCTCAGCCATGATGGAGACTCTATGTAAGGACATTATAAAACAAAGAGAAGAAAACACCACAGTAAAAGATCATGAAAAAGGACTCAGATTATGCTACGAATTCTCAGAGCAACTTAGCTAAATTTGAAAGTAGATTTGCCCAAGGAAGAAGCTGTTATAAAAGAAAGAAAACATTAAGAACACAAATCCTGTGTTCTGCAAGGATCATTTTTCCCCCCTTTGTGTTCTGAGATAGTGAACATATTCTTTCAGATTTTAGGGAGCTCAATGCTGCACCAGTGTATTTTGAAGTTACCCTAGTAAAGATGGAAAGTGAGTGAAGAAGGAGGAATATCTGAGTAAAGCTCATTGAAAACTACAATTCAAACAGCAGTTATGAGGCATGTGTACCAGTAACCATCACATTAATTTCATTTTGCCTATCCAAAGAACAAGTTTAAATAAAGTCACACACACACATTTGAGTACTGTTGATACAATGCTTACAAGAGGTTGCAAACATCAACTAAATTACACAATTGCCTCAGCCATTGCCTCCCCATAAAGAAGCCATGTTCTGACCAAAACTCAGTTCCTGCTTTTTCTATGCCTTTACTGTAACAAAACATGACCTCCTCGGAAAGTCTTTTATCATGTCTGGGAAGAGACCAAGGATATGTCAGGTCTAGTAAGCTGCATGGAAACTGCAGCAAATTGCTATAGAGAGGTAAGAACTACTGATCATTAACAGCTACTTTGCAGTTATAACAGCTTCCAAACTATCATTCCTCATTCTCCATAAAGGCCTACTTCTTTTTGGAAGAAATCTCGTTCTTTCAAGTTTGGCCACCCGGTGTTTCCTAGCTGATAACCGAAGAACTTCTTGTAAACAACCAGTCACACAACATCCTTAAACTGCTGATACAACAGGATGGAGAAACAACCCATTTAAAACAAAAGACTATAAAACTTTGAAGTGTTCTACTTCAGATACTTATGTACAATTTCAGAGCATACTACTTCAAAAAATATATGCTAGGTAAAAACACTGCATACAAAAAGCTGTGTGATCTAGAAAGACTACAAGCAGATGGACATAGGAGGTTCCAATGAGCATGCCTAAGTGAATTATGTCACAATCAGATGCCCTTTCATGCCATGACATTCGGTCTGCAGTTCCAAATTAAAATGCTCTGCTTCCTGATGTCCCCCAACATGAAATGCTTCTTATTTCAGGAAAACTGAAGCTGGGTCTTTTATTCAGACTTCATTACTTTTGTCAAAGTGTACATAAGCTAAAACAAGTTGAATAATTGGACACAGAAATGGAACTAATCAACCATTTGAAAACAATGCCAAGTAAAAAAAAATGAACTATCTTTCTTGTACATTTATTCACAAATTTTTCAAATTCAGTCACTTGCTATCCAGCCTCATCACTACTGCACAGTGAAGTACATTAAATAAACCCCTCCTATCATTTGCTGTCTGTAGGATTTTATAAGATGCTGAAAATGAGCACATCATGCCAGTTGATTTATTATGACTGTAACAGCACAGAACAATGACACACAAATCCAGTGGATCTCAGACTCCTGCATACTTGATATGCTTCCACCACAAACATCCCAAAGCTGCAAGTTTGACAAAACAACATTTGAAATTATTTGAACACGTCACTGTTGGCTTGAAGGCCAGACTCCTTGCTCTATACTTTATTGTTCCCTCCAAAACTTCTGACAAAACAGTCTCCACCTATAGAAACAGAGACCAAAGAAGAAAGTGGTGATTCCCAGAAGATGAAAGCCAGTAAGAAAAGACTGAGTATGTGAAAAGGGTCAACAAAGAGAAGATGTAAAAAGCCAGGGTGCAAGAAAGAATCAAGAGACTTGGGGAGAGCCAGGGCAGGAGGGAGTAAGAGAAGCCCAGAGAGAAAAAAAGAAAGGAAGCTGAATACACAACTATACGGAGAAGAGTGAGATGCATTTTGAAGAATTTGTTTAGGTCTGTTCAATGCTCTAAAGATACGCAGAAGAAAGAAGCAAGTTGACCACCTGCTCAGAGAAACACCACTGTGTTGCTATACATCAAAACAGGTATAAAAGGAAGTTAACAGCTACTCAAGATGAGCAATTACATTGTTAAAAATTTGACTGAATAACAACAACAAAAAAAGTTCCAGCCAGACATCTGAAGACACAGGTATTTGCTCTACAGGGGATCTATAATACATTGGTATAGGCACAAATAAAGTTTAATAAAGATTAAGCTCAAACAGCCAACAGCCTAGGAACTTTCACTTCTAGGATGTTTTTCTTGAGTCCATTCTCCAAAGCTACCATTATGCTTAACTATGTCTACTATACTGCTAAAACTATCAAGTTGCATTTGAAAAGAAAAATAGGCTAAGATGTAACTAAATATGACGACATTACTGACTGAAGAAGTAGGACACCTGCTGGAAGAGCAATATGGTAACAGTCAATATCAAAAACACGTGCAGACAAATGGAAAATCTGAGACTAGTACATAAGCTAATGTAATGCTTGGAAAGGCCTCACTTCGGTGGTATGCAGGAATCTTGTATTTCTCATGTTATTTCTCCTAATAAATAGTAGTTCCTAGACAGGTCCCATATCAACTGCCAGACAAAATAATTAAAGTGTTGACGTTTAGACACCATTATTTTATTATGGCAAGAAACGGAGATAATTATTCAACTGATGTGATTTACTTTTGGTAGTTATGTTTGCTTTAGAAGATATAAGAAAGGCTTAATGAGAAGCAACATGTATAAACATGTCTTCATTGTCTTCATACAATGGCTGAAGACCATTGAAGGTTTAGCTGTGGCTGAGGCCCAACTGAAGACATCTCAAAATTGCTCTCAACCACAACCATCTTTTAATAAGAAAACCTGAGATCTACTCAAGAGCAACACTCATAACAAGAGCGTAGTTGTGTGTGCTTTAGAACTAGCGTGTACTAGTGAAATCTTGCATTAAAATAATTGTCTTCACAAAACTTGTACTATAAAGTGGAATATCAAACAGAACAACTGTTTAAAGCATATTTTTTGGTCTACAAGCCTTGCATTAAGCTTGCTTGAGTGAGAAGTCACTGAGCAAAGTTTACAACCTTCACAGAGTTGCAGCAGAGTAATGACTAAGTTGCTACAGATATACATTGGTTGCATGATATTACAGCTAGAACTCACCACTGACTCCTTAAGTCAATGGTTCCAGCAACAGGCCATTATCCACAGTGTCAATTATTTATCTGGTTTAGCTCCAGCTTCTGAGAGCAACAGATTTTTTTCCCAAACTTTTGTTTCTAACCTTTTATTTAAACTTTGTTTCTAACCTCATTTTGTTTCCAACCTAATTCAAAACCAACTTCTAGGTCCAATAACAGAAGACTCATGAGCCTTCTTTCCATTCTTTTAAGAAAAGAAGCACCTGTTCTGATGACTATGTAACTAGTTCATTAGCAAAATACGCTTCTTAGAGAAAACAAACAAAAATCCCTGAAAGTACCTAAACTACCTTCCTTCACTTTTCCCACTTAGCAAAATGGAAGCTAGGTACAAAGTGGTTGTCTAGGATTCAATCTCTGTACTATCCTATTTGCCAGTGTCTCCTTCAATGATTTACTGTTATTAATGTGCAATTTAAATATATAGCTATTGAAAAATACTTCCTCAGTAGGTATATAAGAAAAGGAACTTACCACAGGACTAATATCAAATCACAGCAGTGGTAAATGAAGTTCACTACTATCAGCCTTCTACTGAATAAATATGAAAATTTTCAGAATCACCGACTAAAGGCATATTACTGCGTCTGCTGACTTCCTTCCAAATCTGCTTTGTTATAGCACTAATGTAAAGCAACAGAAGACCTGGCAGCCACAGGCCTGTGTTACAAAAATATTACTTTCAGCCTTCTACAGAGAAAGCCTGCTACTCAGTTCGTCATTCTTAGCATAATGAATTGCATCTGCAGATCAAAAAAGGATTACGCATTTTCCAAGAGCATTTTGTAAAAGTCTGTTTCTTGACACAGAAAACTGATGGTTACCCTTCTTAATTACAGAATTATTTCAGGCTTCATATCTCCAAATTTTCCTCATTATATTGCATCTCTGCTCCTCAATTTGCTGTTGACCATGTGAAGTCCCACTAATCTCAGCAATAATCCAAGTAAACTCAGAAACTGCCTGCAGCCAAACAAGCTGCAGGTCTCTGAAAACAAATCAAAATATGGCATATTAGAAGAATTTCAAAATGAAGTGTGTTTTAATAAAGAACATTAATAGCAGTGCCAAATGCTACTGTACTACTCTCACTCAATGTCAGAGCAGGTAGTTTTTGGGTTGTGAGCCAAACAAGATATGAAACCAATTCCATATCATATGTTGTTAGAAATATACAGAGTGTAAAATGACTTGCTTTTCCTACTTTACTGGCGTATTCTTTATAACTGCATGTACTAGACAGTAAAAATTACTTGTTGTATCATTGCCTTTTTCCTCCCCACCGCTCTCATTTCTGAGATACTTTGAAACACTTCATTTGAAGGCCAACTATCTGGTTTGGAAGTTGCGATATCATAGGAGAATGAATTTAAGCAACCATCTCTTAGTTTTGCTTACATACCTTAAATGTTGGATCCAAAATCAAAGACTAAGAATGAAAATCAGACATGAGAGTGGACAACAGCAACATACGTTTCCTTACAAGTTGCTGAAGTTTTATGGCAAATAAATTGTTCACCGGCAGAAGCTTCAAAATTATTCTGAATTAACATATGCTTTTGTCCAGTCTGATGAAGAAAATGTATCATAGACAGACTTGCTTTTACATCTGTAACAAAACATACCTGTCCCAGTCAAAAGTCCAGCACTCTTCTTTCGTGCATAAGCGCGTAAGTGGTTGGACAGGCTAACAGCACTTGTAAACGTCGTATTGCAATGCACACACGTTCTAAGCTTCACAGGCATACCTATCATTCAAAAGAAAACTATAATCCAGTTCTCTCTTCAAAAAATGAAATTCTCAAAGCGATGTAAAAAGTTTTCTGCAATAAAGATGGTTTAAAATATATTCACTGCATTGACGCAATTGTTTAGTATATTAGAAGGATCCAAGTTAACCGTTATTAGTTTTCCACCTAGTGCTTTAAGCCAAACCATGTTATTTGAAAAAGAACAGAAAGGAGGCAACTTGAGCCCAGTAGGCTACTCTGCATTTAATACCTACTACCAAGCTCCTACAGATCTCCACATAATGAAGCTCTAATTCCAAAATACGATCCTGCAATTTGAATAGCACAATTCTGTTGAGAAATTTCAGAGCATTCAGAATTTCCAATAAAGAGAATTTGAAAAGTCAAGTTGACAAAGTGGTAATTAAAGGTGTTTTACCCATAAGACTAAAGAGCTCAATACTAAAATTAGGCTGCTGTTGAAGGCTCAGAGAAAAAGGTGGTAAAACACACCACTGAACAGCTGCTAGGCAAAACATTTTGTTCAGTGCATTTTCTATTCATTACTTTAGATGCACAATTGATAATGAAAGCAAATGATTTGAAGTTTTTTTGCTAAATCTTTCTGCTAAATAAATATCAACAAAGCAACATGCTATTTATCACACGAAAACAATGAAACAATACTGAACTCCTCACTTACAGACAAAGAATCTATTATAATTTATCTCCTGCTCAACTTCATCATATTTCTCCCTGCATTTTACAAAAGATACATTGTTTTGGTGAACTAATATTTCAGGTTCTCTACAAATAAATTATTAGAAGAATAAATGAAAAAGCTAAAACTACTCAGCTGAAAAGTCTCTGCAGGAAAGAAAGAATGCTATACTCCAGCAGCCCACAGAAGACATGCTGTTTCATCAGGCAAGTTACAGAAGAAGAACACCTGGTTGGTAAAAGCCTTTATAAAACTAAAACCAGAATTAGGAATATTTGCCTTTTTTAGGAAAAAAAGAAGATTTTCAACTTGATGTTAAATATTTTCTTATTAACTCAACTGGCACAGTGCGTTAGTTATCAAATTCTGTTACCTCAGCCACAGAAAACTATCGGGCCCCATTCAGAACTGTTAGTACTATGCGAGCATATGTTTATTTTTACTTGGTCGTTCATCATAACCAAACAGGTTCTACCTAGTATTGAGCAGTAAATATTACACAGAAAGCAAAACACAGTGTCAGGTTTGGCAAACTGTTCTTGAGCATTATTTTTCAAATCATTAAACCTGTCAAAGATACACTTCCTTTATTAAGCAATCTCCTGTCTTAAGGGACAACCACAGACGTACAGAAGACATAAAATGTAATTCTTTCCCACTTCTACTATGTCATTTTAGAAAGCCACCCTTCTTAAGAAATTTATTGCCACACTTTTACAGCCCCTAAAAGAACTTCTGAGCACATCAGATTGTTGGGGGTTTTTGTTTAAAGAAAGAAAAGAATACAGGTGAAAAAGTACTAGGCACTGCCAGTTTTACTAACCTAGTTAATAACAAGAAAAGAAACAGCACAAAAAAAAGTCAGGGATTTAAAAATAAGATCCTCCTTTCCAGTCCTGAGAATCCTGCAGCATTGGTGGTGTCCAACCAAGAAACCGGTAAATGCAAGCTCTACATACACATTAAAAATAATGTTGTAAGAGTTCCCCAAGACTAGAAACAATTCTCATGTGACAAGTAAGTTAAAAACATCACCCTAAAAGCCTGCTCTATTAGTATACAGAGTAGCTAGGAAGTTGATTGTAGAATTGTTTCATTAGCACAATTCTCAGTGGAGGGACAATCTAGGTCCTTATTGGTCAGAGGCCGTACATTGGAAACCTGCTGGCTACAACTGTATGCCAACAAAGCTCGAACCAGCACAGGTTGTCACTCAGGATGGACAGGCCCTAAGCAAGCATGAGTTTCTCACAGCAGCCACAATTTGCAACAAACAAGAATTAATCTATGTTGTAAGAGTATGTTTGCCTAAAACCATCAAAATTAGTTGACAGTGATTTACCAATCTGCAATATTATGCATTTATAATGGTATCAACAGTTCTGTTAGTTTGAGCAAATGCTGCCTTGCACAAACCTTGAAGACTTAAATGCAGTATTCCTAAACCAGCTGTTTTAACACCCAAAAACAGGGCTGCAAGCCCAAACATTTCAGAACTGTTAGTCTACCAAATATGCACAGACACTTCAACTTGGTTACTGCAGGATGTCTCTTCTTCCTTACTGAGGCTCACTTTGTGTCCGCTTTCAATCTGCATGCCCAGGCATATGCAGAACAGGAACTATATTCCATGCAAAAACCCTTCAGTGCTGCTGAGGGGTTTTTTCACTTTAGGAAAAACATGTCAGAAAAATTTGCTGTGCTACCTCTCACAGTCAAGTGTCCTCTGGAAATGAAACAAGAATTAAATGAACAGAATCCCAAATAAAATACTCTGCACTTGTACATTTTCTATAAGTTATATGATTCTTTGGAAGTGTGGTCAAGAAACACCTTCTTACCTGACTGCATAGTCAAGTCCATTTTTTGTGGCTGATACATCAATGGACTGTCTTCATTTAATGGAAGAACACATTTCTGAACAAACCTCTTTCTTGCAGTTTGATTATGAATCTTTTGAGGGGAAATATCAGGATTCCTTTCTTCTCCTAACCTCTTGTTTTTCAGGAGTTCTATCAGTGTAAGTGACTGATTTCTTTTTTCATCATGTAGTACTGCTTTTGTTTCATCACATTCATTTAGGAAATTCAGCCCTTCTTCCTCCGATGCAGACACAGATATATCTTCAGTCTTTAAGCCATTATGGTATGCTTCAAGAGGTATAACATTCTGAGATAAAAAGTCATCATTTGATGCAAATTTCTGAGCAACAAACGGTCTGGGAATAATACGGCGACTGTTCAAAGCCTTTAGGATTTTTTCATACTTCTCTTCATTTTGCATCATCTCATTCAGAACACAGATGGGAGACTTGTGTGCGTCCCACTTGGTTTTGCCAAGCCTCTTCAGGTGTCCTCGCACATGATTAGACAATCCAATTTTAGTATCGAACCAGCCACCACACAGCTGACATGTATGCTCAGAGGAAGTTTCAGATTTCTCAATCGCTACAAAGAAAATAATTATAATGGTTTTTGACAATTATATACAGTTCAACATGACAACTGCAAATCACAAGAGAGGTTTTACAAGAAGCTAAAGCGAGCCTTGTTCAGTGCTCAATAACTTCCTTTGTCCACCCAACTTTGTACCCAAATAAAAAAACAAATCTTACCTTTTCTAACACGTTTAACTGGAGTCCCTGTTCCAGCTCTTTTAAAATGCTGCATTTTGTCACTTGTAGCAATCTGTTCTGGTGAAACAACATGACGAGCTTCATAGCTTAGTCCAGCTCTGTGAAGATGTCCTCTGACATGATTGGACAAGCCAACACCTGTTTCAAAGGTTGCTGGACAGTATGGGCACGATTTCTTTTCAAGCGACAAATCAGTCCAGTGGAAAACTGAATTATGCTTTGGCAATGCTGATCCTACATTTTCTAAATTCTGAGGATCATGCAAATCATGCAAGAAGTTACTACCCTCAGCATCTTCATAATACTCAAAATAAAAGCCATCATTCTGCTCATAACCAAGCGAAGATCTATCACCAGCTTCATTATCTTCTATTTTACCTTTGAATATGGGGAATAGGTTTACATGCTCCTGATTAATATCACTGTAAGATTCATCCTCCACAGACTGTGTAGTGTAATCACATAGTTCAACATTATCCCATGAACTTTCATCCTCCGTTTCATAGCTGTCTTTTTTTTCAGCAGAGTTTAGTTTCTGTAAAACAACAACAGTCATTTTATGCAGAAAATCTGGATAGCAATCCAAACCATCTCCTGTAACAGAGCCTTCCCTCTTGGATTCTTTAACCACTCTTTTTACAGCTACATGCCTATGATCTTTACAGCCTTCTGCCCTTTTGCAATCAAGGCTATTTGAATCCATGACAAAACAATTATTACTCGATGAAGAAAATAAATGTAAAGCACTGACAGATTTGGACTCTTCCTTTTTTAAATGCAAAGGGTAAGAGTCACTAGATTTTTTAATAATCCTGTAGTTTTCATATTTGTGTCT
Source organism: Geospiza fortis (assembly GCF_000277835.1). Taxonomy (NCBI): domain Eukaryota; kingdom Metazoa; phylum Chordata; class Aves; order Passeriformes; family Thraupidae; genus Geospiza; species Geospiza fortis. Next base: position 2,484,553 of record NW_005054336.1, read on the forward strand.
ATATAAATAATTACTTTTTTTGGCACTAGCTTTCTGCTTTGCTGCTTGATGAAAACATTTACGTTTTTGGTCAATGCTATTTCTAATAAAAAAGTTCTTGTTTGTAGAATTTAGATTGCACACACTTACAGATGACTGTGAAACGCTTTTCCGAGCCTTCTGTATCCTGTAGGGTCTCTTGTGAAGTTTTGCGAAGTTACTGGATTGTGATGTAGAGCCAAATGATCTTTTTACATCCTGTTTTAAAGCAGAGTTCTTTGGAAAAGTAGAAGAATGTTTGATCAACTGTTTTGTCCTGCTACGAAAATCTAAAGATTCTTCTATTATACTGCCTTTTCTTTTCTCTAGTCTAAGATGGCTACCAAAGGGATCAAGGCATGATCCTGAATGCAAATATGCCATGTGTTTTTTTAGAATGCTTCTAGCTGAAGTAGCAAACGGACACAGCTTACACATATACGTTGAGGACTTTCTTGAGGATCCTAAATAAGGATCTTTCAAGGATGCCTTTTTCTGAGTTTTTCTCTGGGACAAGTCACTACCAATAATTGAACATTTGACTACTGCTCCATGAGCGATCCCTCGATGGCATTCCAGTTCATTTTCTGTCACAGCCATGAAATTGCATTCCTCACAACAGTAATATCTTTTATCTTTTTCATGGGTCTTTGCATGCTGCACAAATGTTTTGGGACAATTGGTACCAAATACACACTGTGGGCATTGTAACCGTGCACTCCTACCCTCATCCTGAAGTTCTTTCAGCTCACGGATTTCTTCCATCAGTTTCTGCCTTCTTTCCTGGTGAATTATCATATGTTTAAGAAGGGAATTACGATCTC
>NW_005054336.1:2485404-2508536 GCF_000277835.1 Geospiza fortis
CATCTAAATGGTACATCATATGCCTATGCAGATGCTTCTTCTCTCTAAAATTCACATTGCACTTTGTACAGGGATAAAACGATGGTTCATCAGTACTGAAAGTAGCTGGTGGTTCAGAATCATTCTCTTCACATTTGTTTTTCAAAGTATTGGATAGAAAAGTGCTAGTGTGAACAGGAGAAGTATCTTCTGCACAGTTACTATTGGGACTATAAATGAGCTGCTGGATACCATCAACAGTTTCCAGCTCTTCATCTGCAGATTCAGGCTTTACTTTACTCAACGAGTATTTCTGTGGTTCTACTATTTGTAGCTCCTCATTCTGCTCTAAGAATTCAACATTTAACAGTTTTGATTTACTAGGAATACAACTGGCATCATCAAAACAGTCTTCAGTATAGCGTGTTATTTTACTAACATCCATTTTCCTTTTTCGCTTCTTTTCTAGCCCTACCTTACAGCGAATGGGAGACTTCTCTATTGTTTCTTCATTAGTCATAAGAAACTGTATAAACTCTTTCTGTGGATCCCAGCTGGGATCACATCCCGATCCGAAGCCACCTGTACCTGAGGAAATGCTTGTTAATGTATCGACACAATCATCTTTTAATAGTAAATTTTTATCATCCTCACAAACTTCTACTTGGTCTACTAAAGTGCTATCTACACTATTTCCTACTGTTTTCTGTGAATCACAACCAACTGAAGGAGAGGTAGGTAGATTTTTAATGGAATGAGTCAGGTTCTTAGCATGTGCTACATCAGGTAACAAAAATAAAACTTGGTGCTGATTGGATTTCTGTGTTGTACTCTTCGCAGGCAGCTGAAGATCATGAGCCACTGTCAAAGCTGAGCAGGAATCTGCAAGATGACCTCCAGGCTGTCCAGTGGTTAATGAAATGCTGCCTTTATTCATAATGGAAGTCTTTGCTGAGGTGGAGTGTGAAACTGGTCCATTAACAGCAGTTCCTCTAGACAACATAAAGTTTTCACTAGAAACAGTAGGAGCACCAGTGTGTATAAACAGAGAAGCCTGGCCTCCACTTAAGGCTTTTTCAGATCTGTCCCTTGATAGCTCCTCAGTCAGAGTCAATGTATTGTTCTGAAATGATGTGTCACTCTCTTCTGGTTTGGGAATGCCACCTTCTTCCTCAGATACAAAATTATCATCACATAGGATTTCTTCTTCTTTAGCACCAGTGACTTCGGTATTTGTCTCTAAATCATCCATATTGCTGGTCTGTCCATTAAGTACATTTACACTAAAAACAAACAAGAAAACATCAGGCAATTGCAGAAATAAATAACAACTTTAATTTAGAGCTTTTTTCAGGATCACTCTTCACACTGTAATCTAAAAAGATGTTTTGAACTTGTCAAAAATCTACTTTTCATTTAGGATATCCAGAACATTTATAGTGAACCAATGAAGAAAGAAAAAATCTGCTATTTTTTTGCTATGCAATATTAATAACCATACAGCAAACTAGTCATTGCCAAATATCCCAGTTCAAAGAAACCTGAGAACTACACACAAGCAAGATGGGGAAAATCAGATTGCCAAAACAAAAGCAAATGCATTCTATATGTACATAAATATAAATTATCTTCAGTTGTTCTCCAAAAGTAAAAGTAAGCAGTAAAGGCTACCCAGACATCTACTAGCAATTCTGGGGGGTTTTTTAAAACATACTTTCTCTAAAAACGTATTTTCTTAACGAAAACAGTCTTTACATTTCTCAAGGTAGCACTTTTTTTGAAGTACTTCCATACAACTGACCGGATGCTACATGGAAGCCTGCAGAAGGGAAAAACACAATGAAGCTGATTGTGAGTATCTGATTAGTGACAGAGACACAGCAAAAGATCAAACTCACTGAGGAAACTAGATGTCTTCCTATTCCCTTCTTACAAAAGGACCCTCATTGCTTTAGAACAAATAAATCCCATTTGCTTATAAGGCTGTTTTAAATGATAAGCAAATTAAACAACATCTTATCAAAGGTCAGGGAGAAAACACTGTAAGAACAAAACATTTCATTAGGATCTACCTACCAGATGAAGTCACTGTGTTGAATCCAGAGCATGACACTAACAATATCTTCCAGTACAGAGAACTACTGCATATTAATTCCCCATGGGTGGCCTTGTCTTTCTACAAGCAACTCTTACTCATACATCAAATAATCTATTCAATGCTTAGTGAGCACAAAGGAGCTGCCTACACATGAAAATCAGTGTGTGACCAACAGAAATGTAAACTTTAGTCTACCCTGGCATTCACTTTTTATACAGGTACTCAGAACACAGCATAAGGCATTAAAACATTCATCTAGGAGTCAGGACATCTATATTTTACAGAAATCACATATTTTACCCTTAGAGAGTACTACTCACTTTGATCTTTTGTGGGATTTGATTCCTGCAATCACATAGTTTCAGTTACTAATTAACATTTTGAATGAAACTCAGTTAAAAGGAGTTATTACCTAGACTCTTTGAATTAAGATAACTCACAACTAATATCCATGGCTTCCTGCAATGGTCCTTTATCGAAATCCAGGAAGACCACTTTGGACATCCTTTTTTCCTAAGGAGAGAAAACAACCTAGTTAAACAAGTTTCATCTTCAAACATAACATTTTAAAATATGCCCAGTATTTTAAACTCAACAAAATGACAGCTATCCACACAATTTAACGCTAACTACAACTTCAGAGAAATTCTCTTTTATTATTCTCTCTATTATTATTCTTGTTTTATTTCAAATCAGCAAAAGGACAAAACAATTATTTAACCTCTTCTGAGTTTGTAAAAAACAAACCCTAACATAAGATAACTTACTTTTGCAGATAAAAGTAATTCTATTTGGAGCAGAAATACAATGAAAAATTAAGTAATTAAAAAAGTATTTCCCTTGCTACTCCACCACTGAACTAGACAATTTAGAAATGCAGCAATGCTCACATCAGAGGCATAATAAATGTTTAAAGTGTGTGAAATATTTTATTGTATTATTATCTATAACATACCTTTACACAAATGTTCTACTGAACATCCAGTTCCTCATCTTGCCATTTCTTAGATTTTTTCTTTGCTTTGCTGTTTTGAGATGGGTCATTTTTCACTATAATAACGACTTCCAATAAGATCACATCCAAAGCTATCACCCTAAAATGGTGATAATGCACCACCCAGCAGGAGCCTTTACATCACCTACATAAGTTAGAAATGGGCAGTGCAAACATGTGCTAAGAATCAGTAATGCAAAAGTCAATTAAAGAAGTGAAGCCTACAACGATGCACAACAGCTCCAGCAATTTTACAACTCAAAAACGTAGGCTTCATACAGCATCAGGCAGTAAAGTATAAAACTGTTCACAAAACCTTGGTAAGAAATTGAGTAAGACAATTTTGCCTGGAAGATGTGTGTTTTCCTTGGTTTATTGCTGCAGAAGCAGACAAAAGCCTGCTCAGTCAATCTGAGAGCCTGTATTAGCTTTGCTCAACAGGAAGCAATGTTGCTAACGAAGTGGTAAATTCAGTGTTAATGAGTGGCTTCACTGTTACCACCTCTGAGGTAAAACCTTCCATGTTCCAAGTTCCACCCATCTGTTCTGGTGTGAGGGGTTCAGAGGAAGAACAGACGCTTCCCATTTAAAGCAACTTCACTGGTACCCCCGAACAGCAGGGAGGCAGACTGAGAATATTGTGCTGCTTGGAGCCTGCAGTCCTCATTATCAGAATGGCTCCTCAAAACTGCTCACAGGTTTACAAGATGAAGACAAAATTATGTTGCTCTATACACAAAATCATACTGCTAATGAATATTAGTATTAAAGCTGAATTTAAGAAAGTGGCTAAGACACCCTGTGGTCACCATTAAACTGAAATTCTCCACAGAGTTACCAGAGATATCTAAAGCATTACCTAACACAATCTTGTAAGAGACTCCTCTCCATACTGTGTATTTATGGAGATTGGGAACTATTCCATATGGGTATGATTAGAAGTCTTTAGTGGTAAAACAGGTATCCCTACAGATTTCAGTATTTGAATCAAGCCTGAAATGCTTACTGTATCAATAATATCACTGCTACATTTCAATAATTTTCAGCTAATTATCACTTTTATTCTTATCATCATGTATTATTATTTTTCCAGCTATAAAGTTGGTACAATTCACTATTTTTTGTGCAGGACAACAACAATAACATAAACAGTTTTAACAGTGTGGCATTAGAGAAAACAGAAAATGTATTTTTAAATTACAATAATTTAGTCTTGTGGTAACACTGAACCAAGATGCAATAATTCAGTTACATTATCTACTCCATGTGTCAGAATTTATGCAGTAACAATGACAGGTGTAACTAAAGACACAATGCCATGTTTTTTGAGGAAATGTTATCATCTAACTTGTCTCTTGGGAAAAAAAGAAATATCAGTCATTGTAACTAAGATGTAACCAAGGCTATGCAATACACTTTGCATGCTTCCGTCAGAGTTTTAAAATTATCTTCTCTATACCATATCACGAATACAGAATTATTAATTCTGTCAAAATAGATAGCATTTAATACTTGGTGTATTTGAAAAATTAAAAATTGAGATCAAATTTTCCATTTGTTGAAAGTACTGCTTATCATATCCACTACCAGGACTATATAACCTCAACTAGATGGTCGAGATAATTTTTATTTAAGCATCTAGTGCAATATACCTAGGAGATATATACATGTAAAAATGGTGATGGAAAGTGTCTGGAAAAGCCTACACAAGTGTACACAATTCCAGCTCCTACCTTTGAAACACACTTTATCTAAAGGCTAGGTCAAATTCAATTATTTAAATTCAATTATTCAGTTCAATTCAATTATTTCAGCTAAGCCTAGAATAACTGCAATGCACTTAACAGTGTTATTCTTGGTTTACGTGCTATGCTATTTACTATACAGAAATTATTTCATATTCAAAAGTAGAAAGAAACCAATTATTTATTCGGCTAAGCCACACTCCGCCCTCGATTAACTGATTTGAAATCTACCTAATTTTGAATACTGTTTTTATTCATAAAGTATCAGTTTTAAAAATCATCATGTGTTCTGCAGATATGACTGCCTGTGGCCAGACAGTCTAAGCATTAAAAAAGTGTAAGGTCAGATCTATCTTCAAGCTGACAGATCATAATTTAAATGCCTTAAGCTAATCTTATTGTCTTAAAAAATCTTGAACATCAGTATTTTTGCAAACTATCAGCACTTGCTATAACACCCTTACTACACTACATCTTGAGGTTACTACAGAAGAAATGAGGTGATAATTGCATATTAACATAATTATTTGGTAATCCCTCCAAGCAGGCTTCCTAGGTCACTCAGTAATTCAGATTAGATGCAACCTTCCTGTCATCAGATCTACGCTGTCCACTTTCTGTTCATTAATAATTCTTTTTGATAGGAATGTACTTAAATCCATTGTTCTATGTACATTATTGATTGTATTTATTACCAGTAGGTTTATAACCTTTCCAAGCTCTTATTTCATAACTACAACCTTTACTATGCAATAGGTCACACACCAAATTAGGAGCACTGCCTTCATGCAATGCTAGCTCAGTAAAGCTTACACTTCAGTGCAAGGCCAGTGTCATTTCATAGGGATTTAAAATACATTTCAAAGCACACTGGAGCTGAAATATTAAGACAGAAGAATTTGGCTGAGTTTGTGAAAGCATGAAGTGCCTTTATGTGTTCTGATATCACGTTTCTCACTAAATTCATAAATGTGAGCCAATGAGTTAAAAGCACAGAGCAACTATTAAGCAGCACAAAAACTTAGAAGCCATCTCCTAAATGGTTTGAATTTCATCAGCCTAGTTCAAGAAACTGAAGAAATCCAGTGTCTTTCAGCAGTGCTGTAACAAAGGCAAAAATATACTTGTCCTGTGCTAAATAACTCCTCATAAGTCAAGTTCTTTAAGCAGGTATGCGAATAACCAGGACAGTCAAGGGATTGTTCAAATATTCAAGATACAGGAAAGGTGCTTCAGGTTTGCACTGCTCCCATTTAGATTTTTCTTAGAGACTTCATTATGTAAATAGAGAAAACTAACAAAACCTACCATTTTTCCACAAGTGTCCCTGTAATAAAGCTTTCTCAAGTGACAGATTGTATTAAAGGTGATGGTACCAAAGTCATAGATTTTTAGGCAACAAACAGAAGACCACAGAGAGTTTAAGTACATCATGGTACAGGACTAAAAAAGCATCTCCGTACATTTTGCACCATCAGTCTATGCTTTAAAACCTTAATCACGGCAAACATCAAGCACAGAACTTCTGCCAAAAGAGAAAGGCTTAAGAACCTCTGGAAAATGAAGGTTTGTACAGAGTAATAGAGGAACTGGTAGTGTACCAGCACAAACCAGCCACATCTTGAGAAAAAAAGAACAACCTCAGAATTCAGCTGCACAGTATTTCTGCCTCCTTCATATAGTAATGCACAGAGTTTATGCCTCTGGAGCTTTGGGTGTTATCTAGCAATATTAATGGCCTAAATCAATAAAATCATGATATTTTGATCATTAGAAGAATACCTATTACTTGTTTTCCAGTTTATTATTTTTTTAAAAAGCTATCCCACTTCACCCTTCAGATGGAAATAAAGCCACAAAGCCTGACAACTAGAGGTGAGTCAGTGACTCACACTGCCTTCCCTCGTCTTCTATTTGTGTTTGCAAATTAAATTGTTGAAAATACTTTTCCTTCTGCACAGCTGAAACATTATTTGTAGACCACCTTACTTAGCTTTGAAATTTACAAATGAACACTTCTGCATTTTTTCAAATTTCTGTAGTGAAGAGACAGCTTGTTTAATATACCTAACACCATGAATACTGCCCTCCCCACCTACTCTACACACAGTCCACAGCTATTAATCTAACTACAACATGAAGAGTTCCATTCAAAACTAGTTCACTTCAATACAATTCAAATCCACAGCTGTTCACGTAACAATATGAACACTGGAAAACTCTCATAGCTAACTAGACTGCCATATAAAAATTCTTTTAAAGCGGTATGAAATATTACCAATACAACATTTGTATTATACCTAAATAAATACAAAGTTACTGCCATCCACAGTATAACCTTTTATAATACTGTTAGAAAGTTCACTGAGTTGTCAAATATCTGCAGAAAAAGGTAATCATAGAGAAATTCTCAGTTATAGAGCAGCCATGACAAAAGCAGCTTATCTTTTCAGTAGGATTATAATTGGGAAGATCAAACCCAAAGCACACTTTTTCAGAAAGTTATTCTCCTTAAACTTAGTTCCTAATGCAACATCTTCAAAAGCTCTCTGTCAGGAGCAGTAAGAAAACCAAAAATTCCTTTAAAATGTCAAAATTTCAGAAACTTGATTTCTGGTCTAAAACATCTAAGAACGATATGTTAACATCTCATGAGAAAGGAAACTGAACAAAACCTAAGAATAATCATCATACAATTAGAAATCACAAAAGAGAATTCCATTATTGCCACCAACCACTCTTAATCTTACTCTTCTAGTATTGATTTGCTTGGGGAAATAACCATTTTGTCACAATGGGGGGCATCATGATAAAATTCAATACTGAAATCAATAATAATAAATGACAGTACAATTTAAGTGTGACAAGAACTACATGTATCACTATAGAAAATACTCCTCTGGTTTTAACTGCTCATGCAGCAGTTTAAGACAGTTTCATGGGCAGGTGCTTTTCAAAATGAACTAGGTATTTCTAAAAGATGACTAGCCAGAACACAAAACCAAGATGTTGAACCAAGAGCAGTCACACACTGTCTGGTAACTCCACAGGCTTTGTAACTCCTGCTCAGAATTCCACAGCCCTGTTCAAAGAGGACAGCCAGGTACTTGTCTTCATGTTCCTGCAGCTCTCTAGTTTGGATTTTTAGTAGTGCAACGTAGTTTCAATTGTACTGCCATTAGCTCTACTAGAGATGAGAACTACAATCAAATATTGAATTGTCCTAAATGCAGACATACATGGTAATGACTAGCCATATTCCAATAAAGACACAAAAGTATTAAAAATACAAAATTAATGCTCTGTGAAAACACACACTATTACTTTTCTAAACTTCTTCAATATAGGTACAAAAGTATTTTTAAAATGGTTTCCAACTACCAACTTTGAATTTATCATTCTGACAGCTGAAGAAAATTCCACAAAAATTATTAGGGATATGGTAAAAGCATGTTCTTTCTATCCAAAGTTGTGTAGAATATATTGACAGCAAATTTAATATTTGTAACTATAATTTAATGCTCTTCTCCCTTCTACCTCTCTTCCAGGGATCCTGTTTTCCAGAGTTCTCTCACTAAATAAAATAACATTATCACTAAGTAGAGTACTATTATCACACTCAAATTTATAAACACGCATTTCCCAAGTCCCACCTCATTTTCTAGTTGTATTTCCACAATTTTAGATTTTACACAGGAAGAATCCCTCTTCTTCACCACCATATACTTAAATACCTTCCTGATGTGTCACACCTCAAGAGAGGCTCCTCAGCGTCCGGCTCTTCAGGCAATACAGTAAAAGCATTTCCTCCCTACAGAACCCACTGCCACCAGAAATGTTCCTCTCCAGCCACACTTAAGTGAGACATTTCACAAAGAGACCATGTTTAGCAAAGTATCTGATCTGCACTCTTCCAGACTTTAAAATCACCACTACAGTCCTTACATGGGGCACTATACTAAAATTAAAGAACCTGCTGATCACTGCAGATTTTGGCTTGCAGAGAAGAGGAAGTAATTTCAGCATGGCATCATACACTGTCAAATTACTGGGCTATTCATTGGAATTACACTTTTATTTGAACCAAAGCCAGTTTAAATAACTGCTGCCTTCTTCCACTCTCCCAAGTTCCTCCTTTCACACTGGATCAACCATTTCATTATCCAGTTTAAAAGGCTGGGACCCAAACACCACTGAATCAGCACAGTTGAGAAGCGACAACTATGGGTAAGGGCACAAACTTTTACTAGCTTTGTTAACAGAAAAATCCACTGGGGAATCTTTTCCTAAAATCTACATGAATAAATAAAAAATTAAAAATGTAGAGAATGTTTTATAAGGCAAAAAAGAAGCTTTGACAGTCCTCTATTAAACTGCAGAATGCAGCACTAAAAGAATTCTACCATGAAGCAAATTTTATGTTCTAAAATTATTTGAACTAAACTACTCAACTGAAGCAAAATGCTAGAAGTAAATGCTAAAATAATTCAACTGGGGAACATTAAATACATCTTCTGAGAACACTATTAACACAAGCAGTACTCTTAAATTGCGTATTAGACACGATAGCTAGATTTTCCAGAAAGACATACAAATGCAAATCCTTCCAGTGGGTTAAATAAAAAGTATTTTCATTTCTAAAACACATAACTAACTTTCAGAAATTTAAAAACTAATCTACTCCTCATTAACCTATGGTTTTACGGGATCAGCCACCTTATCTGCTCAGAGACAAGTCCTTTTGAAGCCAGGTACTGCCACCAAGTGGTGGTGAAATTTGGATTTGCAAATCCAGTTACTCCCCACGTGTAAAGCATACAGAACTGAAAAACGTCCCTGCAACTGCCAAATATGAGCAATGCTCTGCTAACACAAGACATTTTAAAACTCTTTCAGTCATCCCTGCTGCCCCTCTCTGAACCTTTTTCATCTCTTCTATTCTATGTTGTTTTTCAGTCATCTGACTAGAAGAAGCAATACACATTGCAATGCAATGCAGCTGTGTTACACCACAAATTCACAGAACTGGAAATGGGCTGTGTTCTGCTCCCTAATAAAGCACAATAATTTCACTGATTTACTGACTATTCAGTTGTCATTTTTACTGAACTCTGGGAACCTCAAGATCTCTTCCAAGCAATAGCAAAATACTGATCAAACATCATTACACTGTTTCCACTTATTCTTTTACATATTTTTCTGCCCTCTTGTTGTGAACGCAATCCTACAGGTGTTCTCCTCAGAAACCAGTTTTTCCCTACTAAACACAGATAACCACCATTAAGATGAAAGGTCTTCAGTTTCATTCAGAAGACTTTATCCTTAAAACACACACACAGTTATTTATACATCAGACTTTTCAACTAATTTTCTGTATTTAAACAAGTAATTAGATAACCACACAAATTAAAAAGAAACAGAACATAAATGGCAAGCTTTAAGTACTGAAAGTATTAGAAGGCACAAGGAACAGTTTACTGAACTGAATTTTATGGAATTTTACTGTCAATTCAAGTCTCTTCTCTAGTCATAATTCTTGTTTTACACTCATCCTTAGATGAAGTATTTCCTTTTGTAGAGTTCTATTCATTTGTTTTCTCAAAGCAGCACATTTCAGAAACCAGCAAAGTTCAGGCTAAGGCAGTAAACATCTTCTACATATAAGTATATGCATAACACAGTGGTAGAGCTTATTTTTAATTGTTCATAGTTCAGAAGACAATTCATAATCAAAGTCCTGAGTCAGTTACACATTATACAAAAGATCAGCACTCAATTGAAGACTTATTTTAAATTCCCCACAAAGCACTCTTCTATAATCAGTATTTTAAAGTTGACAGCAACAGCTCTGAAGAAGTCTTAGTGGAACAGAAGATATGAACAAAGCAGTTCATGTCTATTTTAATATGTACATACTACAATTTCAAGGCAATATTAAGTCTACATAATAATTGGAGCTTGGAATTGAAGAACAAACTCATTTAAGCAAATGAGATCTCCCTCTCACCTCTTCAAAATAACAAGTCACTGCAAGCAGCTGCATTCTGAGATGGCACATAAGTCAAACAGCAAGCAGGAAACTTGAGGAGACAGCTTTGGTTTGTTACAGAGGTCTCTGCAGCTGAGCCCATCATGCCACGTCTCCAAAGGAGAGAACTTACTGAACTGTGGGGCCTTACCTAAAGATTCTCTTGAAACACTCAAGTTAAAACAGATTAAAGCTCATTGTTACATGTTTCACATAATTATATGGAGACAAGGTTAATCTTATAGTTCTAATTATTCCTGGAATAGCAAGTAAATGGAAGAGAAAAAGATAAGCTTCTTAATTCTTTTTCTCAAAATAACAGAGAAAGGGGGTGGGAGAAGGAAGAAAATGCCAGCTACAGGAAATTTTTCCTAGATGGACACTTTGCAATTGCAAATGAACACTTAAGTTCTACCAGCAGAAAATCTCCATAAACTTTGTCTTTCAAATAGCTTGCAAATGGGTTCCTAAAGACAGGAAGAGAGGACGAAATTCCAACAGAATTTCTTTGTTTAAAACTTGAAATGCTATTCTGATGGTTGGTCAAATTTCCCACGCAGTTATTTATTAATACATTAAGTGCAAGTTTAACATGCTGCTTTTCCAGTGCAAAGTACACTTTCAGTACTTTGAAACCAGGAGGATAATATGTAGAGAGCAAAACTATTTAAAGTGCTCATAATTTTGTCTCTCAACAACTAGCAGAACACTTTCATAGCTTTTTAACTATAATAATTTATGGAAGAAAAACATTATTATCATCATAATCTTAAACAATGGGGGAAATATATTTTGTTCCTCTTTTGGTTTTGTAGAAGTAACACTGCACCATTACAGTACATACATATACATTACAGTAATCAAGATACAAATTTCAAGAGAATTTTCACTGACCATTTTTCTGCAGGTTTAGCAGTATATGCAAATGACATTTTAGGGAAAAAAAAAACCACCAACACAAAACTTCTACTCACCTTTGCTTGTTTGATTTACATTATGCTGTAAGATTCACTTCCACGTTAAAACAAACCTGCAAAATAAAACAAGAACTTACTGTACAGCTGTCATTGTTTTCTGCTTGTGTCCTAGGCTATGAGACAAGACAGGCAAAGCAGGGAGGTAAGAAATCCCCAGCCACAAAATTCTATCTTTTTTCAGGGTAAAAGTACCAACAGTCAGTGGTCTTCTCTCAAAGACGTGTAATTTCCAAATAACATAGCAACTGGAATTTTAATTTTAAAAATCTACCAGGAAATTGTATCAAATATACACTTGCTATTAAATTAAGTGGGCAGAACAGGAGAAAAGGAAGTTGAACGGGAAGAAAAGCTCTGCATTTGCTGCTAGTGCCTTCAAAGACAGCTATCTCAAGGTCCCTGAACAAGGAATGATGCACAGAAAGGAAATTGATACAAATGAATGCGTTAAAAAAAATGTTTTTAGCAAAAATGATCAACATATCTGAGATTAAGTACTGGAGTGCTTGAAGCCTGGGCCTTTTTAATTTCTCACCTTTTCTAGGGCAAAGCTGCGCTTATGATTCTAAGGTTAGCTGGCACACTTAAAAATGATAATTTATTTTGCATGAAAGCTGATCAATGTCAGATAAACTTGCTTTGCTCACATATCTTTAGAACTAACTATACAAGGTCATTTTTCACTTCCTATTTGGAAATTGTGAAGAGACTCCAAAAGCAACTGAAGCTGCACAAAAGCAAGAATGGATTTGGGTATGGTATCTCTACAGAACTGGGTCTACTAATGAAGACACAACTAGTAGCACAGAGCTTTACAGAAAGGGTAGGTTGTTCTTATCTAGACTAAATGTTTAAGGCATCATCAGAACTGACTCTGAATGAAGTAACTATCATCACACACCATCCTTATTTTATTCACACACAGCTTTTTGATTCAGAGTTCCCCAATCAATCTGCAACTGTCTCAAAGCCTCTTGCCTAAATTACAAAGACAGAGAATAAGGGAAGACAGACCTTTCAATAAAGTCTGACTGGATAATATAAAGCAACAGAAGATAAGTATTTGAGCTCCTCTTCCTAGCCCCAGGATTGTGTCCCAAGTATCACATTAAACTGTAGCTTTATGCATGAATGTTACTCAATATACATACTCATTTCTCAAATAAGATTTATTACAGAAAAAAATACAATTCTTTGGTCAGATTTTAAAGTAATATTCATTCACCTAGAGAAGCAGAAGTGTTACTTTTAAACAGCAGTGGAGCTCCACTGTAAGTTACAGAAAGTAAATGCAAAGCTACAGTTATATTCCCACAAATAGAACAGAGTCCATATATGAAGAGCCAAAACACCTTTCAAAAAATGAGAAAAAAAGTCAATGGTCATGGCTTTACATGATCAAACATTATGATGAGCACTAAACCAGACACCTCAGTAAGCCTGCGCACTTTGGCTGGGGAGTGACAACCCCAGTCTAACACTTTAATTAAGAACTACAATGACTCCGCCCCTGTACAAAATGGCCTCAACACCTACATCTTCTAAACTTTGCAATGAATTAGTAATAACTGTTCTCAACACAGATTGCATGGCTTGTGACTCAAGCGCAGACAGAATCTTTCAGTCAAAGGATTGAGCCCAGACAACTGCAGATCACTGGGGTGATACAGCAGTACAGTGTCATACCACCCACTACTCTCTGTAAGAGCCCTTCAGCAAGAACACTTTATTTTGGATCAATCAGTTGACTTAGTACAGGGTATTTTATGTGAACAATCTATCTAGAGGATACTCTTATACTCACTGAAGGTGCACTTGGCAGAAAACTCAAATGCAAGTACTCTTGCATTTCAGTATTCTTTGGACCACAGGGAGCTCACAAACCATGCTGGGGATAAATCTGGGGTTATTCTACATCTGCCACAGAGGGAAAGAGAAGGAAAAAGAGAAGATGGGCCATCATAATTTGCATATCGTCCAGCTGAAGTAGAGGTGACAAGTTCCACAAAGAGAACACCAGCAAGTAAACTGCTGAAGGACCAAAGGGCTGGTCACTGTAGCCCTGCATCAAAAACTCCAAAGGGCCCTACAGAATGAACTCCCCTTTTTGGGATTTCCAAGCCTCTGATGTACAAAGCTCCACCCAATGCGAGACGGTACTTGCAGCGTCATGCAAACATCTTCATGAAGGCAACACAATCCACAGGACACCAGATCTTAGCCCAAACTATTGACAGCAGGAGACTGTTTAAAGCCACCCACCTACAGTGCTTAACCAGCACTCACATCTCCTCTCAAAGGCCTTTCTGCTGTCAAATAAGATTTCTCTCACTCCACTACAAATTCTAACACCTACTATTAATTTCAAGGGTGATGACATTTGAAATAACTGAGCACCTGACATTCTTTACCACCAAATTTGAGAAAGGTAGTTCTCCAAAAACTTCCTTAAGGAAAGGCAAAGATTTCAACATCATAAATGCTTTTTGCTTCAGTTTGCCTGTCTTAATTCTCATTATCAGGAAAGGAAGTGGGAATGAAAGCCACTCTCCCATACCAGGTAATAAAAGAGGGCATGAAAAGGGTGACAGAACTGAGTAAGAAATGTAGTTACAGAGCATTCACCTGAAGGCCTTGATATTCAGAATGAGAAGGGGGGCCACAGCAGGAAAAAAGGACTGCTGTAAAATGGTCAGGCTTCTGATAAGCAGCTTCCTGTTCTGATATGGGCAGTGAACAGGAAGTGGAAGAAAACCAAAATGGTAGAGATGAGAGATCACAAATGCACCCCCAGTGATACTAACCAAAAAAAGATGGACTGAAAACTCTTGCTATAATGAAATATCTCCTAACAGACATCCCCTCCCTGAGGAAAAAGTTTAAGAAATCCTAGATGCAAAGGTGTACAATGACTAAGTAAAGTTTGTTGGAATCATAACAGAAGTTTTGACCCATTTGTTTACTATGCAGCCCTTATTTCATAACAGATCTGCATTGTAACTGACATTTCCACATCCATCTGGGACCTTTAACTACACCTTTACCACCTTCTCCTGGGATGACTGCAGCTAGGAATGTAATTCATATGGAAGCCTCTTAGGTAGTTTATTCAACGGGTCTTGTTTTGCTGTGTGTTGCTGTTTAACACAAAACCTGTTTTGCCCCTATAGCTGATTATGCCTGATTATGTGTGGGAAGAAATAAAGAGGAAGAAACAAAGACTAGAATAACTATACTATACGAACTACTTTTGTTGATATAAACTGTGGCTAAACAGTCAATTCCACCAGCCTGACATAACATAGCAAAAAGGCTTGCAACTGTAGACCTGACTTCGTGGCTTAGAAAATTTGATTGTTAGTCCAGAGTGGCAGCTACATTTACTAGGGTATGATCATCCCAGTACTAAATTAAAATGCAGAGTGTGGGGTGTGGAATAAATTTCATTCTAATATCTGTTGCAGCTCTGGAAAAAAAAAATCTATACTCTTACAAAAATCTAAGAATCCTAAATATCAATGCAGGAAAAAACAGACAGCAGAAAGCAAAGATTACTAAGAAAAGGCTATTACAAGGAAGCCAGAAGTTCCTGCCAAAATGGTACATGCAGTATCAGGGATGCAGTAATTTCAGAAGATGACTGAAAATGCAAAAACTCAGCTGATGAAAGTCCTACATCAGTTGATACAGCTGAAAAGCTCTTTAAATACAAGCCTATACTGCCATTTCCCAAACAAGTAGTCAGCAATGACCTTGTCTGTACAAAATGTAGTTTCCTGCTTTCTATTTGCAGAAGGATTGATTGTCTTTGATTTCTATTTAACCAGTATAAAAACAACTTAATCTACATTCTGTACCCACAAATATCTAGAACTAACAGGCAGTGTATATTAAATAATCATTTTAATTTAAACATGAGGTTTTCTAAAACCACAAAATTAATCCCTTTCGAGAATTTGTAGAACCTTTCAATCTATGCTATTCCAACTGCAGTTTAACCAACTGAATTATATATGCCACAATCCCATTTACAAAAATTAGATTTCTAAAGAAAAAACAAAAATCACTCTTCTTAAAATAGTTAATGAAGAGCAATACTTAAGAACAGGCACTATACCAGAGTCTGAATTACGCAGAAGCCAAATTAAGCAAAAGCTGAAAACTTTATAGCATGAAGAGACAAAATATTAAGTCTTTACTGGAGATGCTCCTGACTTCAAAGAACCTGCAGTGCGTGAACAAAAGCAAGCAAGAAACTGCAAGAGAGAAGACTGCTTCTTGCATTTTGAATCTCCTGCTAGATTTTGAGAGTTATCTGAAAAGTAGTTCAAAGAAGTTACAGCTCTTCCTTTGTCTGTTCATCACAGTAAAAGCCACACGCACAGTTCCCAAAGCTGTGGTAGGGCTTTCACGTGGAAATGTTGAAATCTCTCATTTTTCTACTCATAGAAAGTTTTGCTTTTTGACAACACTCCATATGGGACAGTGAAGCACTTCAAGGGAACGTGTGACAGCATAGGAAATGAACACAACTGATCATACCTCAGACTGGGAAGCTGTTTCAGTCCAAACAAGATTACAAGTAGTTGAATGCAACATTAATAGGAATATCACAGTAGGGAAAAAAGTAGTCTCATAGAGTAGCTTGAATGGGAAAAAAGAAACCTCTGTTTATGTCATCAATTAGGTCTAACAAGTGATTTAATTATTATTTCAAAAATGTGCATACCATAAATTTAAAAAAATTGAAAAGTCATCACAGCAAAAAGTATTCTGGTAGGAAGGAGTTTGGACTATCAAAACATACTGGCTGAAAAGGTTATTTTTCCCCTTTATCAGTAAAGAGATCAGATGCAAACACTCAAAGATGTACACAACAGACACACAATAAAGATGCAAAGATGTCTACAGAGAATCAAGGGGAAACAAACAATTTGAGAGCTATTGACTTCGAGCATACATTATCCAGTAAGCAAATATGTAACAATGAACGCACAAATGAAAGCATCATAAAAGCACTAAACTGAAGCATCAGTTTGAAGATGTGAGTCCTGAAAACATTTAGAATCTCAAGACCTTATGAGAAAATACTACCATGTTGTTTCTGAAGGTTATTTACCAATGCAGTTTCTCCCCTCAGCTAAGATGGGTACAACATTCTAAGTATCACTGATAGTAAAAAGTTTACAATCAATCAATACCCTACTAAATTGAATGGCATTTTTCACAATGAGATTTATCATAAGCAATAAACTACAGGGAAATAATTCACCATCTTTATAATTTCTCTGCCCATTTAAGCTACAGATCAATTTACCACTTGCATAATAAACATTCCCACATTCTCAGTTACCCTTCAGCCTATTCATTCTAACCACATGAACTAGCTCTTCATTTACTGCACTTATATACCTTAAATATAACAGCTTTTCTTAAATGGGGAAAGCTTAAAGCCCAGAATTACATCATCTCTCCATTCCACTCCAAACTGCTAATGGCACTGTATACATCCTTGGCATCATCCTTGCCTCTGAACTCATCTCGGTTCAGTTTGCTGGCAGCAAAATCTCGTCAATACGTTACCTGTACAGGAACTGCCTCTACCCTTCCAGTTATACAGTCACTCTGTGCCCACTAATATATATATATATATATCTATATATTCCTTCACCATGCATCATCATGTAAGCTTTACACAGAGCACCTCAAAATACAGTGACATACCCTATGACTATAAGCACTGCAAGAAAGCATTCCAGAAGGTATTTACACAAAATCTTCCCTACCTCATAAGAAATTGGATTATGGTTCCTTAAAAACTTTTAGTCCAAGTTTGCACCTCCCATTTCTCAGCTGAAAAGTAACTGAAAATGCAAACCAGGAAAGCTTGATCACTGAAGTGCTTTCTAAGGAACCAACAGCCTTAAGTAAAAAACATGCATTTTGTGTCTTAAACAAAAAAAGCAAGCTTTTAGAAACATCTGAGGCAATCTCTTATATTTCAAGGTTTGTTTTAAAAATACTAAACTGCACAGTGATGTTACACATTTGTAGTCTTGTCCTCTCTTTTCTCCAGAACTACAGAATTTTAATAAAAACATGAAGTGTTAATTAAAGTTAAGCATAAAAGTAAAAAATTTTAAGCTAAGATTGTGTCCATCAAAGTAGTGCATCCCCTTAAGTGTACCACTAAGCAATACCATTCTACAGTTCAAACATCTGTCTTCACATACTACTCATTTTCTACAACTTCCAAGTTTTATCTTACGCATATTTGGCACACATTACTGTAAACAGTTTATCAGCCACACCTCTTACTGAATCAGTCCAGTGCCTTTTCAGTCAAAGAAGTCCGAGAGAGAACCAAAACCCCAAAAATGAAAAAAGTACAGAAAAATGGGATTTTCTCTAGGTATAAAACACATCACACATACGGGACTTTGAAGAAGAGCAGACACAGTTTACTGTCAGACCACACCTGTCCTCAATCTGCCACCTGTGGAATCCTGATAGAGACAGAAATTATTATTCACACATTCACTGAACTTGACATATCCCTTTCCTGATGTAATGCATGAAATAACTCTGAAATTCCTCAGTGTAACTGCAACCTGCGAGAAGTTTACGACAAAATGCATACACTGATGTCCTTATCAAACAAAGTACAATACAGTTTCCCAAGTAGATTCCACTCTATAATCTGACCCTTGTTTATATATCCTGAACTTTATAAACAGAATTTAGGTTGGGCATGTTTATTTCAAACTCAAAATATAAAAAAAAACTTAAAAAAAAAAGCTTTGCTGCATGCAGAAAAAACACTCAGGGCTTAATTTTAGAAAGCCAGAATTATGTTACCATATGCAACATATTTTGTGAAACAGTATCTCGTTACTGCTTTTTTCTTGTAAGTTGTTTTATAAGGACATTATGTTTATTATTAAAATTTAAAACCATTAAGCAATTTTTTTAGTGTAGAAAAGGCAGTAATGAGGTTTTAAAAGATATTTACTAGAAATTAGTTTCTCCACTAAGCAGACTGGCATTCTAAAACAAGAATGCCTGATGATATCCATTATATCTAAATGGATTAAAATATCTGCTCCCTTTAATGACATTTTTACTTCAAGGCAGTATCTCACACAACATTTCTAACAGTAGCACATTAATAATCACGCCATGTTCTTACAGTAGCAACAATCATTTCTGGTAGCCATTTTCTTTCCAGCTTTAACAGTGTCTCAAAGCCAACAGTCCTTCCTGCAAGCTCAGAACAAACCCAGAGGCAGCAAACTGCTCTGCGGTCTCCTCGGGCTGCACTCCTCACTGCCTCCCTGCAGATGCCTCCAGTCCGGTGTACTCACCTACCAGCATTCTCTAGCGCTGCACCCGACTCAATTTCAGTTTACACCAATGGAAATGTGACAGCATGGCAGCTCCCTTTGTAAAAACCCCACACGACGCAATCCCCACATTTAGGAGACTGAAGAGTTTGCTACAGAAGGATACTTTAAGGGGAGGGCAGCGCTGTAGTTCATGACTGTCACCTGCAGGCGCTGAGAACAGAGCCCAGCACAGGATCACCGAGCCGCAGGCAGCGCCTCGGTCACCGCACCACTGCAGCCACCAACCTCCGCAGATCACAGATAACCACGCCAAAGCCAGTGCTGGAGCCAAAAACAATTTCTTCATAGACTTATTCTGAATATCTCTGAATTTTCTACGTTGTAAGGCAGACTAGTGTACACATTCACTTCCAAGTCTTCTCTGCGTTTCTAAAGTCTTAAAAATGACAAAACTTGAAACACTTTATTGAAGTAAGACTGCAATGTAGATTTCAAAAAAAGGTTGAGCCTAAAATCCTACAGCTCAAAATTAGTGATAAATTACTATTTTCTTCTTTCCTTAAAAAAATTACCAAAAAATCTCCCCTTCTTGCTATACATGACAGTTTGAAAAAAAGCAGTAGAGAACAGAAAGCAAATTACATAAACATTTGTAACAGCAATGGCAGGAAATAGTGAACTGGTATTAGCACATAAGTACCCCCTACAAAACAGGATCCTAAGCCCAAATTCAGCTCCTCACAAGTTTGTTCCAGTTGAAAGGGCAGCTATGCTGGGATCACGAGCTCTAATGCCTGCTGTTGTCTGTCTAGACAGCATTTCTGACATTTCCTGACCATAGCAGGAAAGGGAATCTCCTGTTCCTAGCCTCAGAGGAAGTCTATTTTCTGTGCCCATGAAAATGTAAAATGTAACAAAAATTTCCTAGAGATTTCATGCATACTTTTCATAAGTATTCACAAAGCTTTGCTCATTAAGTGCTAAGAAATATCTCATTAAGGGCTTGCACTTAAAATGAAGGAAGGCTTATGGTGAACTCTGAATTGGTGCAGCAGAGATTTTATTCTGATATCCCTATGACAGTACCTTCCAGCAGAGGACAGAGTACATATTTTGGAGTATCACTCCCTGTAAAGAGGACTGCTAACTCTCAAACAGCCTTCTTCCTTATCAGAAGACTAAGCTGTGACTACAATGAATGTTCCAAGATGAAGAAAATAACCATATAAAACAATCCCCAAAAAACACAAATTCCAAACCAATCACCTAACTTTTTCCAAATAAAATATACACATATTTCATACAATAGGATTCAGCCACTGCTTATCAGATTTGAAGTGAAGCTACAAAATGCTTCCTAATTGGGTTGATATATAAGCTATAATCTTTACAATCTATGAAAGAGCACTTTGGGGAGCCACATATACTTTAGCCAGTAACACAAGGACTTCCCTTCATTCAGCTGGAGCCTGCTTTTTGGTAACAGAGGAATGATTTTGATGAAGGAGGAAAGTTATAATATGCTGTCAACACTATCACCTTCACAGCCATTGAAAACGTAAAAAATCCCTTCCTCACTGAGCTGCTCAGTGTTCATCTTTGGTCTGGTGACACTCTAAGTTTTCCAGCATTGTCCATGGCCCACATAAATAGGTAAAAACTATTTCCTACATTAGATAAGCTGTAGCAATGCAACATAATTGAGCCAGTTGTGTTTTATTTTACACCTTCATGCCATATAGCTGCATTAGTGTTTTTGGAATAGGAACAACAGTCATTTTACAACTGAGGTTATTCTACCAGACCTGGCAAGCAAACTGGGACAAATGCTTCCACATCCCTCTTTGAAATGTAGTTTGTGACCACTGTCATGAACACTCAATTGAGCCAGCCACACACCACCAGCACCACAACCACAGTTCAGGTCTGACACAGCATCGACATCTCGTTAGTAAGCTCCTATTCATGGTCCCTGTGTTCAACTGGACAGGGTCCACAAGATGATATACTCATCACACAGGAGCATTTCCTATGGTGAAATGTCACAGCGTTTACTAAAGTTACTGCCTTTGCTACAAAATTATTCCATGAAAAGCATTTTGCTATGAAGCAGGTGTTTTCAAGATCTACCCCAAGGACTCCACTCAAGTTATACAGTACCTCGAGGTCTACTTTCTAAACTGTTTAATAAACATCTATGGAGTCCCCATGCGAGATTGCAAGAAGATGCAGCAGTTCTATGCAGGCTTCACTTCAAGATCAGGGTTTAATTAATATTTTTCTTCTCAGCATTGAACCCTTTAAATGCTTGTGGACTTATTCACTTCCTTTTGTTTCAGGGAAAAGTTTAAAATCTTTGATTCTTTTGCTATTTCAATTAGTTCTTCCAAATACACAAAGGGAAAACGGTATTTCCAGCACGCCACACCAGTCATCCTCACCTGTGCATATCCAGCCCATTGGCTGTCCTTGATTTGTCAGTTTCCCTAACCAGAGCAGGCTTCCCAACCAAACTTTCAAAAGTAGCTCAAGAAACAGGAAAGACGAGACAGATACTCTAAGCCTCCTTCATATGCTTTACACTGGATTACTAGGATAGCACCAAAGAACTGGATCTGCATGGGCTAAGATTACATAAAATCCAAGAGTATAAATGGCACAAGTCATTCACATCACTACTCTGTTTCAGAATATAGACATGGTTTTTAAAGTGAAGCAAAGAAACCTGTATGTTTCCCACTCTAAAAAGGACATAACTCCAAGACAGAAATATTTTCTTCTAGCAAGTAAACAGCTTATGTTTTTTGCAGTAATAACAAAGCTTCTTAAAACAAACCAAAATCAGCACCAAAGATAAAGGAAACTTTGCCATTGTCTTGGACATCCACAGTTAAAATAAAAAACCTCTGCATACCTTGTTCAAAGGCTTTATAAATTCCCAAAGAGTAATATGTCCCAAAAGCTTGGTGTTCTACATCAACAGAGGCTCTGTGCCTTCTTTTGGGCCCCTAAACACAGCTGACTATTTGCCTACTGCCTGGCCCCAGAGCTCCTATGTTTCATCATCACCAGGAGTTTCGTAAGTATACAAGTTAGATTTCAAGACCTCCTGTTTGTTTTCCACTGAAACACTGAAGAAAATATAACCAATACTTAAATGCTGAGAGAATATGTATGAATATGAAACCTGGTTTAAATGGACAAAAGGAGCAAGAGTAACTTTTCCTCAAGTTCAAAGACAACATATGGAAGCACACCAAATTAAAGCAATTCTGATAAAAAAGTTCAGAACTTACTTAATACCTACTTAACTTTTAACAGCTTCAGACAAAACAAGAGCCATGAATGACACCGCAGAACTCTGATAAAAGTACAGAAATACATAAGGGATTGTTAAAAATTTAAGAAATAACCTGTCTTTATCCTCAGATTCACAAAACAAAAGAAATTCCAAGAACAAATAAAACAGAAAACAAAGGAAGTTACAGCACAGAACAGGTCAACTTCTCCAAAATTAAGCCTTCAGAATATCCAAACCAAAGTTCTTCCTTGAACCAGAAAACTCTTTGGAATTTACGATATTTAGAGGAAAACAGTGATATTTGTATCCTTGATTTTTTATGAGGTATAGGCAGTCACAAAGCACTCAGACTTGTACTTTGGTCTTAAAAAGCCAAGAGGGTTTTGGGGTGGAGGATTTTTTGTTGTTTTCTGGTCAGGGTTTTTTGTGGGAGGAGGGCTGAGAAGTGAGGTGGGTTTTTTACACTATTAGGATTGTCCTGTGGAAAAGTACTGATAACTTTAACAGTTTTGCATTCTTTCAAATAGCTGCCGATTTAACATCATACAGGTTTGTTTTTTATTTCTGAATGCTAAAATCCACTTTAAGGACAGGAAGAAATGCTAATGAATCTACAGTGGCAGAAAACATTAAGAAAAAGAACAGCCTCAAGCAGGTAAAAACC
>NW_005054336.1:2508561-2514803 GCF_000277835.1 Geospiza fortis
AGGAAAGTTAAGGCAAAACTGTCTGTCATAACAAAAGTGAAATCACAGAGATATTTCTTTGGACAAAAGCACCCTAGCTCCTAGTATTAGTATCACTAAGTTGGAAGAAAACTTTGATCAAAGAAGATCATGGAAACCACAACACAGGTGATCTCTAATTAATCCTCCATCTTTTATATTTACATCCTTTGAAAACAGTATGCATCAGCACGCTTCAGGAGCAGCTTACCAGATGGACCTAAAGCCAAGTTACTAGAAATATATAAAATAGAACTTTATTTAAAACAGCACCCAGTATCCTAAAGATCAAAGCAATCACCTTGCAGAAGTCAAACAAACATACTTTCTCTAAATGGCTCCACATGAAAAATACCCAAAAATGAACTCATCATTAATGCTCCAAAAGACATGAAAGAAGGTCCTGCTGTGATGCTGCAGTACTTCTTATGCAAAACTATCAACTCATCTCTCTAATTTCCTAATGGACATAGCTGAACTTCTGAAAAGACTAAAGAACCTGGATGCCTTCAGTTTTACTGAATGTCAGTACATTATCCTAAATATTGCCTTCATTTAGAACTTCGTATGATGTTCGAAACCACAATATTCCAACTCTAAATTGTTTGTCTACATACAAATATTGATAAATATCTGTAAAGATAAACAGAGAAACACAACTGCTTACTTGTTCTTAACATAACTCCTTACTAGACAAGTCATCACCTCTGCTCATCTCTGGTAACACTTCATTGGACCAAAAAAATGGAAGGCAAATTCCAAAGTTGTTTTTAGTGTCTAAAAGACATTTCTAAAAATGAATTATCACAGTACCTGTATAGTATTTTTAGAAATACTGTGACATTTCAGTTATATAGGAACTTGGATGGCTTCTCCCAAGCATCATTTCTATTTTTGCACTCTCCTTTGTGCAAAAATACATTGTACCTTTTAGTGCTCATTACTGCTGGTAAAACATTGAAAAGCAATAGCAGTCTTACCACTGTAGTAGAGAGAGATAGCTGAAGAACAATTTTTTTTCAGGACAAGCTGTTCTTCTTCCTCTCCAAATCTTACACATGCTAGGAAAGAAACAATCTCTGTCATCCACCAGCTCTTTCAGCCACACATACAGCAGTGAGAATCACACTGAACATCCTCAGTAAGTCTCACCACC
This sequence comes from Geospiza fortis, assembly GCF_000277835.1. Classification (NCBI taxonomy): domain Eukaryota; kingdom Metazoa; phylum Chordata; class Aves; order Passeriformes; family Thraupidae; genus Geospiza; species Geospiza fortis. The sequence goes on from NW_005054336.1 coordinate 2,509,736, forward strand.
TCCAAAGCCTGGGAACAAGGGCCTGGCATTTAGGGGAACATGGCACAGACCACTAGTGATGTACTTACTCCAAAACACTAACAAAAGGAAAGGTCTCTAAGAATCCCTGCTAAAGCAGCTCACCAACAAGTCAACTACTTTTCATCACCTGAGTCACTACTGTCCAACACAGTCAAGGCTTCAAAAAGACACAGAAAAAGCCAATCACTATCCTAAACCACTTCTGTAAGAAAACAAGTTAAATAAAACAAATGTTCAATAGTTTCCCCAAAGCAAAGATCTAGAAAGATCACGGACAGTACCTACTATCTTTGGTTTATGTAACACACAAAGGTTTAAGTAACCTTTCCACCTCTGTTTCTGCAGCATTTCAGCTCAACTTGCATTCCAGACATTCAAGTTCTACTCCCTCCATTCTGTAATTGCTCCAAACCCTTCCAATTTTTTCACTGTGGCTTATCCAGGTATATTCACCATCACATGTCTCCCCAAATTATTTTCTCCCTTTTACCTCAGCAAAAAAACATACTTTTTCATTAATAACTACCCGATTAGGGAGTTCTAAGTGCCATTTTGTTCTCAACTTTCTACAATATGAGGAACTGTTTAAAAAGTAAGTTCAGAATGCTAATATTCACTGCAATTCATACACAGTGCAGTTATTTTCATTACATGCCACAGAGTCTGAGTTTTAAAGTTTTGCCCAAGAACATAAAAGATCAGGTGATTTCAGTAAGTCAAGAAGCGTGCTATGAAAAAGGAAGCAAAAGAGGGCAGAGTACTCACTTCAGTGTGGGAGAGAACTGTGAGAAGCCAGCTGCAGAACTGCCACTTCCCACTCCCTGTGATAGCACACACAATCAAGACTTTCTCACAGAAGATACACTCACAGCTATGGTATTAAAACAAAAAACCCAGCACTTCTGTGTGAAGGAAAAAAGTTATTTATATTAGAACTTTGCAGGCAGAGCCTGTCCTCTGTTGAAAATATTGTTTCTAATACCAAGCCGATTGGGTAGCAACAACAAAAATACAGCTGTTGGAAAAAAACACTCCCTTCCCCTGTCCTCCCCACCAATTATCACTGGGAGAACACAGAATCTGGTGGGTTTGGTGAAGGCTCCTAAACACCTTCATAAGAATACACAATATTCTTATATGCAAAAATACAATAACCTATATAAAAATAAACACAATAATAAATACAACAATCTACAACCACTGTTTTGGTTGTTGGAAGCCTAATTTTAGGATACAAATTCTATAGATTTCCACAGTCTTCTGACTGAAAAGGATAAATTCAGAGAACTAAGTTAATTTCCAAACTCTTCTGACTGAAAAGGATAAATTCAGAAAACTAAGTTAGTATCAGAGACAGCTCCTGAAACTCAAAAGTCACAAAACTGTTGTATATGCCCACATTTAAAGACGAAGAAAGGTATCAGCAACAAACATTATAAACATTGAGGGCCTTCCAAAAGTAAGCATCAAAAATTGTATCACATAGTGCTCTTAGGAGAGCTGAGCAGAAGCAGAAGCAAACAGCAGAAATATACAGAGGACAAGCACTCCAGAAAATGAAAACTGAAGCTAAAATAGAAAAAAACCCGTATCAGCCAGAACACCCCAACCAAACCAATGAAAACCCTAAACCACAACCAGCACCATCACCCACCGACTGCAGCCAGGCCTGTAACAGCCACAGCCACTTCCCACCAGCAGCAGCAAGGAGCAGCTTCAGAGCTGCCACGCTTTACCAGCAGACATAAAAGGATCCGTTTTCCAAAAGCAGTCACCTGACCTCCTGCTGTCTGCCTTTTCTGGAAAACTCAGCCCTGTCCCTACCAAAGAGCCACACTGGGAAAGTAGATGGGATAAAGCACAATTCGATGCCATCAATGTACCAAAATATTATTCTGTGAAAAAGCAGGCAGAAGGGACTCATTACTACATTTCAATGATTACATTTGCTAAGGAATTCCTTGTCCTTCACTCAAACTAAAAGTGGATGCATCAGGTAAATACCTGTAAATAAAGGTAAATTACACAAGAGATACTTTGCTGTGAAAAGTATTTTTACAAATGGGTGCTATCAGTTGGTCCAGAGAACAGGGAAGGTACAATGATCTCCATTAATGACTTCAGCTACAATTGGACCGATCAATAAGGCACCTGTAATTCCTCCCATCCTGTTTCCCAAAATGCACCCTCTCCTGTTCTACTGCTTTGTAAAAATGAATGTTATCAAGTAGCCATTTAAGGCAAGCAAAAAATACAGACATTCAAATACTCCAAAACAGTGTCCCTTTATGAAGAAAAAAAAATCCAATTAAGTATGATAAGTATCTAACTCATAGCATTCAGCATGCTGAAAGGTTACAACACACTAACAAGGGGCCTGAAATATTCCTAAACCCAGCCATCTGACCTTTATTCTGATTTGAGCATAAACTTCACATAAACTGGATTAAGTTTCAAGAAATACTGAATTACTAAACAGCCCATCATCCTTAAACTAGTTAATTATTTGTAAGAAAAAGCACTCAATATCAATCAATAAACATCAACTAGAGAATTCCATTTCCAGTATCTGGATTTAGTATGAACCAGTATGAATCAGTTCCCATTCCAAGAGCATTACAATTACTTCTACTGGAGTGAGAGTTCTCTGTAATCCCAGGTTTGCTCAGAACTGTTATGTCAGTTAACATTTAGAACACAGAACATACACACACACTGTTAAGCCACTGTCTTCCCCCATTTAACCTCACTGGCAATGTAAGGGCCTGGCTTTTGTGAACCTAACAGCTACTGTGTACAGCTGAACAGCAACAGGAAGGCAGGATTTAAACAACTAGATGTAAAAGAAATAATTTTATATGAAATTATTTTATAATATAATTGATTATGAAAATTTAAAAAAGCTTGCTCTCCTTCTCGTCTACCACTAAATCCTATAGATTCCGGGTAGACTTTGTACCAGGATAAAATATTCACTACACAACAGTGAACTGCAGACTAGATAAGTAACAGAGCCCATTGTGCTTTTTCAAATCTTGAAAACAACACATATTAGAAGTTTATGCAAACTCATTACATGGTCTTTCTTGATGGTGAACTGTGATTTGAGCCCCAAACGACATCCCAGAGGATTATCGCACTATAGAGGTGCACAGTATTTGCATCTGGTTTTACATGGCCATTTCACATCCTTGCCATCCAAGAGCTTTTCTACAATTCTGTGAACAATGTGGGCTACTATCACTGCTCGCATAAAGGTTCCTATTAATTGATCAAAGGGACACAATGTATACAGGCATTAACGTTTATGTGAGTTTTCTGTCTGGGTTTACTGGGATTTTTTTGCTAATTAGGCATAAAAAGGACATTTTTTCATGATACTACAAACTTAAGAAATCAAAACAAAGATGCTCCAAGTGGTCAGTGCATTTTTCTCCTACTAGCCAGGTCACCTGTTGAGAGTTCAACTACCTTTTCTACCTTTTTGCATTAAGAACTTCCATACTTTCCTGGGCATATTCCTCCTAGTGCTACTAAGCATAAATCAGACACTGGACTTCATCAAACTTCCAGGAAAAAAAAGTCAGAGTAGTACACCCTCAGTTGTTTGCTTGGTTTTGGGGTTTTTTTTACAGTGATATTTGCCCAGGGCTTTTTTTTTTAATTAAAAAGAAATAATGCCAACTGAACAAATGAAAAAAATGTATAAAAGGACAAGTCAAGTCTCTTTGGCGACATTAGAGGTGCTTTCCTCCACGAAACTCCTCTTCCTTGGCTAGGTCTTTTTAGTAAAAATGAAATCTGTAAGAATGAATACTAGACATCAGAGGAAACTATTCTAAAAAGATATTCTGAAGATTATTAATTTCAGTTCTCACTGTATTTCTTGTATAACTCTGCACCACATTCCTCTGCAGTTACATTAAACAGGTTTGCAACATCAGCTCGGACTCTAAGTCAGTGTAACAGGATTGTCACACTGCACTGCTCTTTGACGCACCCTGCGTAAACTCCTCTCCAATAAGAAAATTGCTGCATTTTGTCTGCACCTAAGTGACCCACTAAAAGGCTCCCCAGATGTATCCTGCTTTGTCTAATCAGTCCATTTATTCTGTCCTCAAATCCCCAACCTTGCACAAGTCAGGTAGTAAAGAATTCTACACAGAAGAATCACATTAAGTCACCAAAACTCTGAAGCACTTCACCCTCCACTGTGAAGAATCTTCTCTTTAAAATTTGTTTTATGATTTGAATCAAAAATTAAGTTGCAACTTGTATTAAAAATTCTGTCAATTAATTCATGTGTTAATTCATTACTCTATACAAGATGAAATGACTTTGCACTAAAATCTGGTGCACATTCATTCTTCATATGCATTTGAAAGCAAAGTTCCATAACACAATCTTCATAATTAAATTATGTACTGGAAAGGGAGGCAGGAATCACAATACCACTGCAAATGAGGTTCTGCTTAAAGGGCTAGAGCTGTACAGCACTGATGGAAGCCTATTTTGATATATCATACTTGTTTTCCATGACCACTTGACTTGTCAGATTACAGACCACACTACCACGACAGAGGTACTGCCAACAGTAGTACAGGCTGAAGGTTACACACAAGCCCTAAGAAGAAATAAACCTTTCTACATTTCACACCCGTTTCATTTGTCAAGATGATGCTCATCACTGCAAGCTGGTAACACAAACTTTGTCAGAGAAATCACCAGATCCTGAAGCTGTTGGGAGCCCGAATACACGACTCTGGTACCTGAACTGGTAACTTTTCCCTCGCTGTTGTAAACCATCTCTGCGCCGGGAGCTGTACCCCCGCTCCCGGAGGGCACACGGCGGCGGGCCGGGGACTCGCCAGCCCTTTGTACCGACACCGGGCGTTTCAGAGCCTGCCCGCTCCACGTCAAGAAGGAAGGGAGCGAAGGGGAGGGTGAGGAGCGCACGCTCCCCCTGTCCCAGGACACCAGGACAACCTTTCCCGGGTGGGCCGCCAGCAGAGGGGGGCAGCGCGGGCGGGCCTCGCACCGGGGAGAC
>NW_005054336.1:2515836-2540937 GCF_000277835.1 Geospiza fortis
CCTGGGAAGGCGGGTCAGGTGCGGCAGGATGTGCGCGGAGCGCTCCCGAGGCAGCGGGGACGCCGAGGCCGGCTGAGGCTCGGGCTGCTGCGGTGCCGGGGGCGCGGGGAACCTGAGCGCAGCGGGCACTGCCCGGGCGGCGAGAAGCCATGAGGTGACAAAAAGACACATTCGGTGCCATTCTCTCCTCAGACTAAGGCTGCTGAAGCGAGCCTCGGCTCACAGAGGGAATTCTCCCGCAGTCAGGGGAGAATGCTAAGTGCATAGAGACTGCTTAGATGAGTTAATTTTTTCCTTTCAGACTTGCCGGGCCCGGGGGATTTCACACTCGAGTGAGAAGCTGATAAAGGCAACGTTAGAGGTGTGAGCGGTGGTCAGTATGCTCAGGGACACGACAGATGTCAGGAGAAAGGAAGAGGAAAAACATGGCACATATAATTCAAAAGGGGGGAATAGGTAGAGCCAAGCACTGTCAATCATTCCCGCCTCTATTCCCAGAAAAGTACTGAAGCAAATAATCACACATCTTTAAGTACATGACAGCTAATGAAGTGGTAAGTTACAGCCAACATAGATTTGTCAAAAAAATCACATCGAGCCAAACTCGTCCCGAGCTGTGACAGAATACCAGGCCTTGGATGTGAGTAGTGCTCGGTCGGTTATGGCTTGACTTAAGTCAGGTTTTGACACCATCTCAGAGAAGTCTTAATTGAGCAAGCAAAAGACATAATGAAATGACTGCAGTGGTGCAAAATTACATCAGCAACGTTTCACTGTGACAAATAGCAGGACAGCAAATACGGTTCCCTGGAGGTGGGTATGTCATGACTGTGGTCCCAAGTCTAATTATATATGTGACAGAATACAGTTTACATGGATTGGATTTGCCAACAATGCCAAACTGGCAGAGCTGGAAGCATGTTACAGCACAAGAAAAGAATTCAAAACTTTCCTGAAAAATAGTTGCAGAAATATGATGCAATTGAATAAATACAAGTGCCAACCTCAACATTTAAGCAGGAAAATAACAATTACACAATTGCAAGACTGGGAACAGATGAATAAACACCAGGTTTACAGAAAAGGGGCTGGGGATCAGAGTAAATCACAAACTGAACATGCATCAACAATGTCACACTGTTGTGAAAAAAGCTGCAGTACAGAGAGATGCGTAAACAGAACTGTCATATCTAGGACATAGGAAGAATTCCTCATCTTTAGTACTGGTGAAGCCTCATCTGTGTGTTCAGATTTGGCCTCTGCATTTCAAGAAAAATTTCTTTCAAAAGCTTCCAGTAGAAGACAGTACAAGGAAGGGAAGGGAAAAAAGTCACCATTTTAAAAGATGTGACCCTAACTGAAAATAGGAATGTGTGGGATTTTTTAGTCTAGAGAATAAAAGACTATGGGGAGAAAAATACATTGTTCACTGAGTCCACTGCAGACAAGGCTAAACATAACAGCTTTAAACTGTACTGAGAAATTTCAGTTAGACATTAGGAACAGTTCTATTGCGATATGGATAAGTAAAACTGGCATATATTCTCTACATGATCCTGGAAATGGTATTAGTATGCTTTTTAATATTAAGTTAAATATCTATAAGGAAAATATAGAAGAATTTGACTGCTGTGAAGTAATGGAGGAACACTAGGTTATAATTGCTTTCAGCATAATTTTCTGTAGCTGCAGTTACTATCCAGATACCTAGATATCTGTTCTGATCCTATTTTTTCCTGACAAAAGTGAATCCCAGAGGCATTTAAACATTTAATGTGTTATCATGATCTCATGCACAGGTGTAGATATCCCCTTTGGGAGTCTTTGTCATGTTACAATCAGTATAGCTGTGTGGCAACGTATGTCACATGCTCAGCTAATTTGCTAATTTATAAACTTTATATATCATTATAAATTCCACATTTAAAAACAATGTGTGTGTTACTGCTCACATAACCATTGTCTATCACAGCTTTCACTTTTCTTTGCTTTTTCTCCATGGTACCAGAGGCTAACTTCCCCCAAAATCCATTAAATTCAGGGGTTTCTCTGGAGCTTGCCAGTTAGGAGAAGGCAGTGTGAGTGGTTTATGTTGCAGGACTGAGACCCACCAAACTCAACTCATTAGAGATGACTAAAAGGCCATTAAATAGGCCAATTTTCAATCTCCACTGAGTTAGACTGAATTCAAACTGATAGCCCACAGGCAAAAGGCTATGAATTTCATTAACAGTACCCCAAAGCATTCAGTCCTCTAATGAGTGCTAATATTATCCTTCTGAGAATTAAGCTTGTTTTCTGAAAATATACATTTATAAAATTGAGTTCTAATTATTTTGGAGCTTTAAGGACAGTTTTTCCACTGCTCTTAAACAAAAGAAACATTATCATCTTGTGCAATCCACAGATTCCTTCTAAGATTCTTACATGATATGTGCTCCACATTGACCAAAATACAAACAACAAAAATGTGAAAAAGCAAATATTAATACTAGCCCTATGCTTCTTGCTGAAAATAATATATTTTATTGCACGCAATCATTTTAAGGTCATCACACTTATTTAAATATATGTTGCCCAATAGAAGGTAAGATTTAAGGAACAGCAATTGTTGCTTCAATTCTGCAATTAATAACTGAAGGAAATCCCCAAATTCCATAAAAGTATTAACTTATAGAAGATGCAATGTTTTATTAGATTTCACATCTATTTGTGAACAAGTAAAATGCTTAGCATAACAAAACCTGAACTTCAGTTCTAATGCTGCCAAATCCCACAATTTATTAATAGTTTAAAGATATCTAGCAGTTTTTTAATCTCTCAATACTTGAACTAAGAGGCCCAATTCCATTAGCACTAGTGGATTCTTAAAAATGCTTATGATTCACATAATCTGTGGAAAAAAAATCAACATTTGGTGTGAATGAATAAAGAACATAAACGCAGTATTTCATTTAAATGGCAGTGTGGTAAAAGATTACGTCCAGTGGTGTCAGAAGTCTTTTTAGATTTCTAATTCCACTTCTGTTGCCATTTGTAGTATGTGAAAAGTAGCAGATGATCTTAAAGGTTGCCTGATGGATTAAGAAGACTTGAGAAACAGACACCAAATGACACAAAATTGGGATTGCATGTCTGCACAAAATAGAAACTTTAGGACCAGTGAAGCATTCTAATGTTAGTAAAGGAACATGTAATGGCCAGTAGAGAAAAACACAATAGGATCCTTGAAAATCAAGCCAGATACTGCACAGCTGGCTTTCTGTTTGCAGGAATTCTGGCTGTGGCCTGGATTATTTCTCCACCAATGCAGACAAGGCCTAATAATGGTTAAAACAGCATTTGAAAATCTCTTGAGAGAATGATGCTCCTAGTTCCTCCTGATCTTCAACATAGCTATAAAAAGCTTAAACCAAGGCAGGTTCTTTCAAGTTAGCAGCAAAGTATGATTAACTGCAACCAATTTAGTAACTGTTTCTTCATATAAACGTTTTTGTAGCTGAAGCTGCAGAGGGAGAGTTGGAAAATGTTTAAGCTGAAGCATTTTGAATGAAAGAAGACTGCAAATGCCTCCTTGTAACACATAGCAAAATCCCAAATGCCTGGAGGGAAAAACTTTTTAATGATAATTTCTTACATTTATATAGCACCTTTAATTCCCTAGGACCCCGAGCACTTCATTAACTCTACGCAAAAAGCTTCACCATGGAAATATAGCCCCTCTATGCATCATTCCTTGAACATTTCATATTCAGTTGACATATATTCTGGTTATCCTGTGTACAGCAAGCAAAACAACAACAGATAAAATATTAAGCTATATAATTTTGAGTTATAGAACAATTTAAGGCTGTATGGTTTACAAAATGCTGTCATGTAATGGATACATCACATTTAGCCCATTAATTTTTCTTCTCCATTTACTATTTCAATCTCATCTTTATACCATAGCCCTTGGTAGAAAATTTTGTCTTCCGTAACTTTTTCAAAATTGAAATTATTCTTGAAGTCTGATTTTCAGACAAAAATGTTCTCTATAGGAAAAAGTAGCATCTTCTATGAAATACTCTACAACAGTCTGAAAAAGTAGAGGTTCTGAGTACCTGAGATATAGTGATGGGATTTTTTTAAGGCGAGATGGTTATACTAATAAAATCCCCTATCTTTATCTATAAAGTTTATCTTGTCTTTGCCTTTAGACCCTTGTAACTACAAAAAGAAGCACACAGAAACATGATATGAAAGATATCAGTATTTCATTGCTCAACTTGCCACAGAGTTTTTCTTTACACTCTACAGAGATGTTTCTGGTTTCTTGGCCTTTCTTACAATGACATAATGCAGATTTCACTAATATCCATGAATTTAGGAACTCAATGTACTGGTTGTTTCAACAAACAGTAATCAACATTATTTCAACTGAAATATTAGAAGAACTAATAAAATAATTATTTGGAGCAGTTTAATTTATTTCAACATTGTAAAAACAAAAAGGGTGAACATGACTTTTCCTAATATTTTTTTTTCTGCTTGAGCTGTTGATTCATGTTTTGCTGGCTTGCTTCTTTCACAGGCCCTTTTGAGATACAGTTGTCATGTTAATTAAAGAGGATTGTCTCATCTATTTTTCAGACAGAACAAAAAAAGTATTTTACTTATAAATTTAGTCTCTGCCATAAATCAAGATATCCTAGTCATCTTTGTCAATATGAATTAAACTTTAAAAATTACCAGTAAAATAATAAGAGAGCAGTAAGAACATATAGATAAAATTAAAACCATTAAGCATTAAAGCTATGTCTCTCTTAACAGTGATCCCAAGATAAGGTTAGTCCTGAAATAAAGTATTCTGCAACAGAAGGGTGTTTAGACAGCATGCCTAGGGAAACATTACTGCTTTGCACTGTGGATTGCCTTTAGAACTGTCCTACTGTTGTGTGTGTTTGAAATCTCAGAGAATATTGCTCAGACTACATAATAAAGACAACTGCCACTGTTTTCTCACTGCTCAGCCTCTGTCCATAGGCAGTGGTATGAAAATTTCCATGGCTGTTGCTCAGACCTGCTCCCCTTGGCTAGGCCTGTGCTTGCAATTACAAACCAGCTTTTGTCAGGACAGCAGCTCGCTCCCAGCTTCCCACAGTCATCTCCTGTTCTCAGGCTCACCACTATGGAGTGTTCCTGTCATCTGCCACCCATCAGAGGGGAGCAGCTGCTGGGGCAGCACTGCCTGCCTGGCACACCAGGCTCCATTCTTAGCTGTTCCACAGGTACCGCCACTGTAAACATTATCAATTACATATCCTGGATTCATTATCAGTAGTCATTCATCAACGTTAGCCCTTATGCTCATTTTATTTCATCAGGTGTTATTCTATTTGATCCTCCATTAAAAATGACAATAGCTAAGCCTACGTCTGTGTTCCTTTCAGGAGGATCTGCCATCTCTCTTCTCACATTTGAGTTACTGAGCTCAAGTCTCACAGAATTCAAAGATCACAAGAAAGCAGATTAGTGTAGGAAAATACCACCATACATTATAACACTGACCTTCTTAAAAACAATGCATTGCCTTGGAGAGTTGCCATTTGCATCACACACAGGAAGCATTAATATATGAAAATATGCTATGAGCAACGAAACTATAACAGGTTGCTTCCTGAATCTGTTGATTAATTATAATTTACTGTGAGGGGAAGAAAGCAGTGGCAGTAAACTGGCCTTCAATAGATGATGGAAAAGGACCTAGATCTAATAGGTATAAATTATCATAGCTCTGCTTACCTGATGATTCAGTTCACATTATAGGACCAAAATGATACTCAGGGAGAAGACAGACATAGTAATTTCAAGATCCTTGTTTCAAGTGTCACACTGGTAGCCTCAGCATCCCCTTGCAGAGGTCACAGCATGAAGGAATCCAGCTCCTACCACTTTGGGCCAGACCTTTGTCACGACTGTGCTACGCTGGCAGGGTGCTAGTGACAAGAGGGAAACTGCACTAGGCCTGAGAGTGTCACCTTCTGTCTCCTTCAGGGTGTGTCACCCCACCTCCCACATCCACCTCTGTGACTAGCATCAGGGTCACACCCAGGGCTGCAGCATGTATCAGAGACCAGAGCAATGTCAATGTGGAGAATTAGTGACAAGAATCCTTTCAGGCACACTCCATCTCCAAAGTTGTGACTTTTCTATGTCCAGTGAGGGACACAGGTGGCACAACATGGGGAAGTCACCTCCCTCAAACAGAGACCATTTCAACACCCTCCCCAAAAGGAAAAGGCATTGCTAGCCAACCCCCACCACTTCCGTACTTCAAAGTCATCTGGCCAGATGGAAGCCAGGACAAAGATCCAAGTGAAGACATCTTCACCAAAACCCTGTGCCTTAAGAAGCAAGTTCCATATGTTTTAGCAGCACTTGAAAAATGAACAGTGTCTCTCAGTCATCAAAATCATTGCCAGGCAGTGCAATGATTCAAACTGCCTTCTTTTCCCTGCAATTTCCTACTCCTCTGCCTGGTAAGCAATTGCTACATCAGCAATTCTGATTTCTCTCACCATTCCATGGACATGCACACCTTCCTGTCCTTATGCTTGACCCAACTGCAAAAAGCTTTATTATTGTTTGATTGTAAAGTACCAGAGGTTTGTGTATGGGAAGACATAGCAACCGCTTCTAAAGAAGTAAAGAAAACAACAACAACAAAAAAACCATTTTACTATTATTAATGTGGAAGTACTGTGGATCTTATTTTGTGTTTAGGTAAGATCACAGCAGCAGAAAGTCTGTTTGATATGCCATATCTTCTGTTTGTTTCTTAATTGTAAGGAGTTTGGTTTTGATCAAGACAATTAATTATGAATATACCTGAGTTTTCTAACATCAGGGCTAAAGCTTAAAAAAAAACCACAAAAGCATTTTTAGACTATGTTGTAGTGTATAGATAAGTATATATCTTCAGGGCATAGAAACAGGCATCTTTGTAATGGAATCCTGAAAAGAAGGGGGGGAGGAACTACATAAAATTGTGATACAGTCTTAAGAGTTAATATGCAATTGTGAAAAATTATTTATTAAATTTTGTGGTTGCACAGAATCAGTCTATGGCATGGTTTGTTAACAAAAAAGACCAAGGTACAACCTAGGGTTATTATAATAACAGCATTATTACCCAGTAACTTTTTCCTTTCCAACTTCCCTGCCAATCCCCTTTCATGCCAAAGGAAGAGGAGCATCTCTTAGCTCCTCACTTTGACCCACATCCATTAGCACTCATCTGCTAAAACATATCTTCAGTGCAATGATCAAAAGCTATATTAAAACTTTTGCTTCTCTCTTGTTCATCCAGTATTTCCATATCACATCCCACTTAAACTCTCAGGTGAATTATTTTGAACAGCAGCTCATTTGCCATTATCTCATTCAGGAAATACTGTCAGGTTTGGGATTTGCAGGCAGATCTTGTATTATACCACTCACTACTGGTTTTAGTGTGAAGCTCATATGAACATAAAGTGTCCCATTATAAGCTCATTGAAATAACTGCTCATTGAAAGATTTTAATGAGCTTTCAACCAGGCTCTGGTTGAAACTTCTAGCACTAATTTTCCTACTAACAAAAATCTATGTATTTAAAATAACTGCAAAATACTTATTTCAGTATCTTGGAATGCATGCTGAGTAGTGGTTTCTCAGAGAAAAGAATGAGTGAGGAAACTTAGAAGAACAGTCATGTTCAATTTTAAAATTTGTCCCAGTTTCACAGGCCTTGGCTCTGGGTTCCAACAAAGTGTGTGAAAGGGACTCAGATAAAGCTTTTGAAGTGTACTTTTAGTTAGATTGTGCAGATAATTCATAGAGTAAAAATGGGGTATCTGTAAAAGCAGAAATAGTCAGCAGAGTAGTGTAATTTTGGGAATTTCAGCAGAAACAGCTATATCTGAATACTCAGGAAGCACTCAAATCTGTCTATTAGTGTGTCAAACATGTCCCTCTAATTCCATCCCAAGCATATCAGAATTTCTTCTTAAGACATTATATGTGAATTGTCATTCAAATATACCTCTAGCTTTTACATACTACACTTATATTGTACTCTTAAACAGCATAGAAATTTTTACTTAATCTGCACAAAAGAGAATCCTGATTTTGAATTTTAACAGGAACCAGATAATGGCAGTTTAATATTTCATGTAGATGTCTTAATCAGCAAGTCATTTAACCCAATCCATGTAAGAGAGTACGTTTTAAAGGATCTCACAAACAAGCAATAACCGTGTTTTGTCACATTTTATCAATTATGCTTTCCAAAAGAGGAGGGTGTCATCTCATTTGTGATAGTTTTAGGAAGCAGAGCTCTCCACAGTGACTGTTAAAATGGCACATGCTGGGGAAAACAGTGCTTATTAGGATTAATTTAAGACAATGGGTACTCACTAAGTCTGAATAGTATATGATCACTTCCATCATTACTGCATTACAGTTTATCTCATCCTTTAAAAAGAAGTAATTCTATATTGAGAATTCCTTTTTTTCCCTGACAGAGCTGACAGAATTTAAATCTCAGGCCCAAAGGAGGAGAGCAGTGGCTCGAGGCATGCAGCCCTCCTGTGCTGCAGCAGGACAGTGCAGAGGGCAGTTCAGGACAGCAAGGGCTACATGGAACAGTGACAGCCCATCCTTTCAGGAGTTTCAAGTAGTAGGTTGTGGAAAATTAATGATGCCTGACTGTCAGAGCTTGTGTTGATCAAACAGCTCTGCAGCCTGCTGAGAGCAGAGAGGCTGAAAACGCCCTCTGAGAACACAACCTGCTTTTGCTGCACAGGACCCAGAAACAGGAGATCATGGTGCTTCAGAGCAGATCAGGGAGCTGATACCTGGTGTTAACAAGAGGCCCAGGCTGCAAACAAGGGTGAGCATTCAGGACACAGAGTGACCATTTCTAACCCCAGGCATGTGTGAACTCTGGCCCCTTGTACCTCTTGTGCCAGAAAGGGTCACTGTGAAGTACAGCCTGGGCAGCAGCAAGCTGTGGAGCTCCTGAATGCAGAGGTGTTGGGAATCAAGGTAGGACAACCAGAAGACATGCACAGGGGCCAGCTTATAGGTACCCCTATACCATAGCAGCAGGATACCCTGTGGAGCCTTTCCAGTACTCATGTGACATCAGAACACATGTACCACATACAAGCCACAACCTACACACCCCTACCTTTATGTTCAAAACCTCATCCATGACCAGCCTTCTGATCCTGCTGCAGCAGCCAGTTGGTGTCCTCCCTGGGATGGTGAGCACCTCTCTGGTCCTTCAGTCCATTCTGAGACAACCCACTCAGGCCTTCACTTCTGAAACAAAATCTGTAGTGCTCCCTCCTCTTGCTTTGCAAACAATTTAGAGAAGGAGGTGGGGGGGAGGTCACTCCTCCTTCTGGGAAGGACGACAGCTGATCCTCCCCTGGGTTAAGGGATGCAGAAAAGGCCTGGGTTGTAGCTGTGGCTTCCCAAATGTGGAAGAAGACTGTGAGAAGCCCAAAGCGTTTGCAGATGGCAGCCCAGGGTCAGGAGGAGGGGTAATGAAGAACACACCAGTGTTAAGCAGAGGGCCAAGTAGCCAGCTGGTGCTAAACAGGTGTGGACAGGCGGGGCACACACACAGGTGCAGAGCTGCAGTGTAAACACTAAGCCACATGGCTCTGGTGGACAGGTATGGGGGTGCTTCAGGGAAAGTCACTTAGTGGAGATGATCCAGATTCTATGCATGTGGAGGGCAAACTGAGAAGGTTTCTGAGCAATTTTCCTGTAGCATCCCAGCTGGAGCACTCCCAGGGAGTCCCAGAGGGCACATTGTGCTCAGGCAACACAGCCTTAATGGTAACACAGGAGCACTTTTACTGGACAGAAGGACAAAACTATTTGGCCTGCCTACGTCTGGCAGTTCTTTTGTTCTGAGAAGGATGAGGATATTTTACTTGCAGGGAGGGGAGGCTGACTGAACAAGTCCCATTTCCCAGCAGGAGCAGGAAAATTAAATGGCTTGGGGAGTACCCCACTGGAAATGTCCTGTGAGTGATTACCTGTGCACCTAAAAGGAAAAATAACCTAATATAAAATGTAGTATGTATCAACCTCAACTCAAAATGCCTCCTAGATATGGGATCTCAAAAAAACCCCACAAACTCAAGCCTTGAGTTTCATTTAATTTAGAAATTTAAATTTTCATCTTTTTTTTTTTTTTTTTTACACTGGGCTGGGTTTGAAAAGAGACTAGAAAAAGGAACTACCACAAAAGAACTTGTACAAGACCCCAAAATTTCTCCTTATTTTATATTTTACTTCAATGGAACTTTAAGAAGACTGGCCTGGTCTGGATTTGATCATTCTTTTCCAAAGCCTGGGAGACTTGCAGGATTGCCTGTGCTTTACATTCTGCTTCATGGGAATGTTATTTTGATTTTTATTTTACTAGTATTTAAAAGCACTCACTAGAAGTTCCTGCAGCTGTTTGGCCACATAATAACAGACAGCCTCTAATTCCTCATGCATGGCACTCAGCATGGTGTAATCAGAAAAAAGGCCCCAAACCTGTTTCTGCATGCTAATAAGTGTGTGTGTCACTTTGTAGGAGATCAGAATCCTGTCCAAATTCTGCAAAGTCTAACAGAACAACAGTTGCCAAATGACAAAACCTATCAGAAGACACAGAGTAAAAAGGCACATCTTTGTTTCTGATCCTCACAGTGCCAGTACTGGCAAGAGAAACGTCAAGGTTTCCAAAATAAAGCCAGTTAACCACTGTAACTGCTATTAAATGTAAACAAAGACATAAAAGTAGGGTCCTTGGAAGCCAGTATATGAATGTTTAAAATAGTGGCTATGTATACAATTAGTGCTTTGTTAACATTATGTACTCCTGGAGCTGTGCAGCGCCACTGCCTGTGCTGGGAACACAGGCACAGACCTCTGGGATCTGCAGCAGGAGTCCCGAGAGCAAAATATTTGTGCAGCCACACTGTGAGTGGTGGCAGGAGAACAGGCACTGCAGAGAGGTGCAGCTTCTTTCCTTGTGCAGGACACACTGCACAGGGAAGCAGTAAGAGTACCTCAGTAACTCCCCTCATCTCAGTAAAGGCCAGCAAGCCAAATTCCTGACAGCAGCTGGCTGTTTTAAAGGCTCTGCCACTGTGGTAATAAGAAAGTATATGCTGGCAGCCTGAAACAGGTAAAATTACTTGGAAGATAACATAACAGTGAGAACTTACTGGGTATTAATTAGTATGTTAAAAATACAGCCATTTTTCTTGCATTGACACAAAACCTGTATTCATTTAATTTAATCAGTAAAGAAATGGATGCAGTACCATCAACGTGTAGACAAAATGCAGGGGGTAAAATGACATTGTATAGGTCTATTCAATACTTACAATTTCAGCAGCCTTGTTTTCTGCAGGTATAATGCTGGAATTTTTCATCGGAGCACAAACTATAATGATCCAGATTCTGGATGTGAGGAACAAGACTCTGATCCTCTATCCACTGGAGTACAAGCTGGTCTTTTGGGGAACTGCTAGAAGATTCCAAACAGAACTGTTTGTCTGAACTGCTGTCCAAGACATGGCCATTAACTGGAGTATTCCTGGTGCCTCAGTATTATAAAAGAAATACACTAAAATAATTAATTGATGTCATTAAACTGCAGTGGTGTTTGAACACGTATTGCACTCAAACATACTGAATGTTGACAATTTATTATTTCAGCTTTCATGACAACACCTCTGTGGTAATATTTCTGCAAAATCTGTAATATATAAGAAGGGGAAGTCTACACACTATAAAGTGCCACAGAACTGAAGACTTGTCAAAACAAAATGAGCTATAAAAACAATAATATTCAAGCAACATCACTCTCATTAAACACCTAATGATGCCACAGGCATATTAGTGGGGAAATGCTCATGAGGCTCATGAAGAATTAGGAGAAAAAAAAATAAATAAAACCCCTTCTCCTAAAACTGCTTGCCAAGCTGTTTGAACATTCTGCCGCAGGCAGTTTCTTGAAAAAGATGGAGATGTGAATGGAGACAGGCAGTGACTATCAGATGCTGATGATGGTGAGGGCAAGCAGAAGTGATGCTAGAGATTAAGGGCTGCATTTTGCTTTCAGTTGTCTCGCCTGTCCCAACATTTCATAGTATTTAAATGAATCTGTTACATAAGGCATTTCTCCTGTCTAAGCTGCTCAGCAGCCATATGCTCCTTTCTGGTATGGATTGTCTTGGGAACCTTGCCAAGCTGTGACAGAGCAGTGCATAAAAGGAAATCATGCTCATAAGCTGGGGGTGGGGAGAGCTGCAGGTGAACAGATTCAGTGCAGCAATATATATACAGTCTCCTGTCTCAGAAACTGAGGGTTTAAATGAAAGGGGACCCACAGTGCTGCTTTGAAAAAGTGCATAGGGCTGCTAAAGACCCCAAACATCCCATTCATTTGCTCCAGGGAGGGTGTGAGCATAGTGGAGCAGAATTGCTCAGGACTTCAGTGGCTGTTGCTTTGGCAGATTGGAAGAACAAATAAGTACTTTCTCTTAAGACGCCAAAAAAGCCACATCCAGTTTTGGAGCACATTCATGATACACAACACCTCCTTTACACTAAGGAAGGTGCTAGAACTTTTAATTAAAGACAGAGGGAATCACAGATGGACACTGCCTCTTGAAGGAGTAAGTTATTACCTGCCCACCAGGACCTGCCTGCAAGGTTTGGCATTTCCTATAGAATCCAGGGAATGTACTTGTTGTTAATATTGATTATTTATTAATCGTCAAGCTCTCAGGTAGCTGCTGGCTTTTCATCTCTATACCTCAAAATGCTTTATAAAGGAGATCATTACCAACAAAAGAACACAGACATCTACATTTGGGCTTTGGCATGGCAAGAGTGTCGCAGTTCACCTGTAAAGTAGATTTGCCAGCTCAGCTTTACTCTGGCCACCTGCTCTGGAAACAATTAAATCATTGGGGACGGGTGGAAGGATTCATAGCTGAAGTTCAGTAACACAAACATCTACAGGAGATAAGGCAACCCTACACAGTGTTGTGCCTGGCTGGAAGATGTGGAGGTCAAGGAGACTCTCAGCTTGAAGTCTGCAACACTGCAGCAATCTCCAGGCATCTCCAGATCAGATTCACTAGATTACTGCAAGGTACTGCTGTGGATTACTACACTGAACACTTTTAACTGCTCCATCCCTGACAGAGATTTAGTGTCCTTTCCCCATCTTCACTTGTAACAGTAAAAGACAGGTAAAGAAATGTGTTTGAGCTGATAAAATTTTGGCAGTTTTGCACTGCACACAGACTAGGGCTTTTTATCTTAATGACCTGCAGCTGAAACAGATGTTTTGCTTTAGTGTTTTAAAGCACTTCACAAAACTTAACACTAATTTATTTTTTCATAGTGTGTGTGGGGGGGGAAAGCTTGATATCGTTACTCACATAACAGAACAATGTGAAAAATGGAAACAGATGTGTCTCATTTAAGCATGAATAAGAAGGAAGTGAAAGATTAAGAGAAATACCATGGCTTGGTTAAGTCAAGACAATTTCTTATGGATCTCCAGTGAGTCCAGAAAGATCTTCCTAACAACTTGGTCCCTGATTCAGCAAGCACATGGAAGTGCTTAACTCCAGCTGTGGAGGTTGTCTCACATGATTCATTTATAATACTTTTAAAAGCTGTATAGTCAAATGAATGCTTTATAATGAGTTGAGGGATCAATGGCATTGTTCCTGAAGACAGTAAGGCACTTACTGTTTTCACAAACTGCAGACATCAGAATTTGAGTATCAGAATAGAAATAAAGTCAAACTCAAAATACATTGTTCCTGAAACAAGAGTGCTTTGACTTTCTGCAGCACCAACAGAGAATTGCAAGATCCATAAACAGCAGCCAGGGATCTGCTGAGAGCTCCAGCCCTCCCCCAAGGGGTGCAGCTCCTGGCGGCAGGCATCTGATCTGCTTTGGCAACTGCCTCTCACCAGAGACTGTCCCTGCAGAAAGAAAGGTCCCATTTCAGCTGCAGGGACTTTCCCTTAAAAAATCTTTTGTACACCTTCAGTGATGTGAGTTTTACTGAGGGAAATGCAACCCTTTAACACTCCACCACTGAGAAAAACATTACTTGCAGGGATGCAGTGAACCTGGGCAAGGGGTGCATGTAACAGTGCCCCTCTACTTGTGAGTCTGGTGGGATTTGGGTGCACACAAAGAACCCATCTTTCATTGTTGGTACTAATTTGTCTTAAGTCTGTCTTGGACAGTGAAGGATCAGACAAGTTTGTTCCCTCCCTCTTTCCAGAGTAAAACCCAGGCCAAAAAATGCATCCTTGTCCGAGAGGCATTGCCATGGCTCCCAGTGGCCCCCAAGGTGCCCTACGGCTCTCACCACTGTCAAAGGCAGGACAACCCCACCTGTGCTCACAGCCAGGAGTGAGGTGCAAAGATTTATTCCACCACAGGAGATCCTCCTGCTATTTCCATTTCATCAAATGCCTGCTCAGACAGTTTTCACTCTTTGTTGCCCCAGAGCAAATGATCCTTTCTCCAGCCTAACTGAATTATTTTTGGTCCATCTGCAACTGCATGTCCTTTCCAAACTGGAAGAAGTGTCGCTACTCCTGATGTTCCCAACAGGGAAGAAAAGCAAAATAATTGTTCAGATTCCCCGTGAATTACAGCACTGTTAAAAAAATGAAATCCTTTTGTTTCTAGACTGTACCAATTTATTAGGAACCATTGGGTTGAAACATGGAGCAGTACAAAATTCCTTTTACAAAGGAATTCTTAGAAGGAAAATTTGAAAATAAGGCTTCAGACATTCTTGTTTGACTTTTAAGGACAACATTTCAGTTCTAGGAAACGGTCACCTTCCACTTAGCATTTTTAATATGAAAATAATGTTTCTTAATTTGTCACTGATTTCAGCATAGTTGCCGAGAGAGATTTGGCCCTGTGTGCAGTCCACAGACTGTGCACGCAGAATTAATACTCTCGTTAACATTACTATATGCAAATGTTCCCAGGATGCAGAGAGAGATTTGTATTTCAGATTAATATTTTATGGGAGTTTTGTGTGTACATGATAAATGAATAAATGGAGGGACACAAGGGGACATGAAGAACATGTGCATCATGTGTGAGAAGTGCATTAATTCTTAAATGTTTGCAATGGCCACAAGATGGTTAAGGAACAGAAAAGATTTATTATTGCAATTACATAGGCAGAGAGAATAGGGGAAGAAAGATGAGAGATCAAGGGAGTTGTTTCATGTTACAGTTTCTCCAGCTGCAGAGCTGGCTTCAGAGGTTCTCCAGACCCTTCTGCCCCCACCCTTTCCACCCTGTGTGCCTTCCCCTGTCTACAGATCACCATGCCTTTAGTTCTGCCAATTCCACCATCTGCACAATCAAGCTTTAAAACAGCTCTTATGGAATCACACTCTTCATTTACTTGGTCTCTCCTTCTTTTCCATATAGAAGGCCAGTAGCATATAAAATCTCAACACTAATACAGTGCTGTGGATATGAAAAAAAGGCATGTCAGGGAGACTGAGAGGAGATCTCAGAATTTGTCGGTTAAAAAGGAGTTATGTGGAAAAACTGTCACTGATTTCCTGATGTTTCAGCTTCTGGGTCACCCCTTCTCCACCATTCCAGCTGTCCTTATTCCACTGAAGCTTTAGTGCTGCTCTAGAATGACATGAAGCTCCCTCACACTTTAACTATAAAAAATGTAATATTGTATTTGTCCAAAAAAACCTACATGAGTAAAAGAAGATCCCTGAGGGGATATTATTAACTGCCTGCTACTTATCATTGATGGTTATTCTCTGAGACAACTCTCCTGTTTAATCTTTATGCTCTCGACAATAACCCTTCTCTCTTTCTGATCAAGTGTTTAATTTTCTTGAAAGATTTTCTCCGACTTTAGTTATTATTGAAGGGGATTTTAATTTTACCCCAACTCTTTAATGGCTAAATCTTGCATATCCACTATTTCAAATAGGGGTATTTCAGTTACTCTAAGTAAATAGTTCAAGGATTTGGTCTTGATAGGTAGCTGGAAAATTTCAAATCAAAACAAAATTGAAATTGCAGTTACTTTTCCACTTTAGAATAGTGTTTTTTGTCTCCCTGAATGACCTGTCAGTGTATTGGAATAAGAAATGGATACTGCTAGACTGCTACAGAGCATACTCCCATGTCAGCACAGTTTCATCAGCAAGAGTGGCAGCCCTGTATGGGAAATCAGTTAGCTGGTTATTTCATCTGCAGCTGATCAAAGAGAAACAAGATAAAAAAGACAAACAAAGGAAAACAACGATGTAGAATGTATTCTTACCTTCCTAACCTCCACAGACAATATTATTGCCAAATTTCCTCTAATTGTTTATAGTAGAACTTTATAGCAAAAAAGATGAGAAAAATAAAGGAAAAAAAAAAAAAACAAACCAAAAGAGGTTCAGAAGAAAGCAAAGCCAGAAACCCTTGAAACTTTCTTGCTGCCCTTTCTAACAAGTATTCTCAATCCTTCCCCATTGTCACTGCATTCCACAGCACAGTTTAAGTCCAGATCATTGGTAAATATCTAATAACAGTTAAATTTAGGGCAGCTCATTGAGCATGGAAATATTGCACCATAGGACTGAGAAGTCTTTTTGGGAGCCTTGTTTTGTTATCCTGGGTACTCCTGTTTCCAATGACCTTGTTGTCTGTCATAATCACAGTTTACAACATTCTCCTGTTCCTGGAGCCAGTAAATTATTAGAGGGTCCACAATTTTGTCTGTATTCCCAATGTTGGTTTGTTGTCTTCTCTTGTCTGATCTGGATGTCTGGGAATAGAAGCACAGAGCCTCAGTCTGCTCCCTCCTGTGCAGCCATTCTCCTTCCCTGGTTCCCATGTTCAAAATGGGCACTTGGTACATCATTCTTAGAGCCTGAAGCAAGATAGTAATTCACTTTTCTTCCTTTCCCCTTTCCCACATTAACCCATCCTCACTGCTAACCTCCCTCCCAGCAAGGACTTGCTCATAGGCTGCAACCAGAGAGGTGCCAGGAGCTGCAGAGGACACAGCTGCTCCATGACCAGGAGTTCAGGTGAGGAAAGACTTGAGTGGAAGTAAGCAGGGCCAAATGCTAGTTAGCAGACATTAGAACATATAGATCTAAATCTATACATCTGAGCCTTATGTATCCCAGTCTGTAAAAAGAATGTTTAAATACTTCCCTATTTCTCAAAGAAGTTACTAGTGTTAATAAATGAATGCTCACATAACACCGTACTGTCAGAAAAATACTTTTCCTAAATCAACATGTTTTCAAATATTTCAACTGATGAAATTAATTTTACAAACAGGTACAACACAGACTATAAATGGTGGCTAATAATCTCAAAATAATCCCCTTAAGATTCTTCTAGTATTGCAAAATCTTTCAGACTGAGTATTCAATTCCCCTGTTGCATTTCTGTTCAGGCAGCTGGACTCAGCAGCCCCATTTGCTTTCTCAGCATTAGATGCCAGAGTACACAACAGGGTGGAAAGAACACAGCAAGAGTGAGGTGGCATCACCAAAGAAATGGGGCAACAGATTTAAGATGGGCATGATTCTCACAGCAGGTCAGCTGAAGTGCAGCTGTGTGTTTCTGGGCTAGTACCAAGGGTCTGCTACCACCTTACAGGAGCATTGTGGCTTTAAATTTTATCCTGGTTGACTCAAATACATGCATATTTTCTAACAGTACCACTGCTCTTCATGAAGCAATGGTTCTGTGCCAGCCCAGGACAAACTTCTCCAATGTTTCCTTTTCCTACCCTCTAAGGCTCAAACAAGAGATGTGTGGAGAATCTTTGTGTGCTGCCCTTCACACTTGCAATCAAATCTTCCCTGCTTAATGAGCCATGGGCTGTTGCTCTGAAACAGAGGACATTAACAGTTCAGAAAAAATAAACCCCTGCAGATTAATCACCTGGCTTCTTCATGGGCCCAATTCCAATCAGCAGACAGTGTGAAAGAAGAGCATCTCCATGTACACTGCCTGACTGATAAGCATATGAGCTGATCCCCCTGCCTGACTGCCAAGTATATAGCACATGAGCCTTATTTCATTGCTTATTTCAAATATATACCAGAGGTCTCCTAATGTCACTATATCCACAGAAATTAACAATATGCAGCCATTTCATGATTCCCCTAGTGTTCCCCCCTTCCTGCCCCAGTAAAACAGTATCTATTTCATGCTTCTTGATTTTTGAAGTGAGTGTTTTATTGCTTTCTGAACAGCACTTAACTGCTAGGTTATCATTTCTGCATCCGCCATGCAGTAATCCTTGCAAAGACAAGGACCTCAATTCATCTTGAGAACTACACTTTGCTAGAAACTGCCCCCTGACTAAGGGTTTTTTCTGCTCCTTGGTAAATCACCAGTAGCTTTATTGTTACTCAGTCTGATCACTGCATTTTGGTACAGAAGCCATAGTAAAAGGAAGCAGGATTAAGTGCTGGGCAAACCCATCAAAAGCCCTTTGCCAAACCTTGAACATAGCATAGGCAGGACACAGTGTTTAATTTGCTGGAAACACAGAGAAAAGAAACAAACAACCAGTTGTGCAATCAGCACAGCTTCCCCCATTCCACTGCAAAGTAAGCTCAGAAAAGACTAACAGGATATGGCACTAAACAGTTAAACAGACTTGAAATGCTCCAATTTATGTAATGACAATACCCTTCCATCACCACAACCCACCTCTTCACCCTTGCCTGTCCCAGCCCTCCGTGGTTCAGGAGCCTTTTTGAACAGTGTGATTCCAGCATAACATGAAGGAAACACCAGCTTTATCTTTTCATAATTTTCATCATTCCTCCTTTCTCTTGCTGGCTGAAGTGTCAGTCTCACTCAACTCCTGATTTACCCTATAGCAGGTAACAGTGAACCCTCATCCTCATTTCACCTATCTATGAGCTTGTTTCCCATGTTTCCATTTTTACAGCCCTTAGAGGCTACAGGAACATGCTGCTTTGATTGCCATTACCTTATCCTTCCTATGGGTCATGTGGGTCACTGGCACACCTGAAATAAACTGGGCTTGCTGTTTCAACCATCAGTCACTCTTCAGCTGGAAGGCAGAGTCCTGTTGGCAGGAAGACTCCAGAGCAAAGCAGAGGAAGGACAGTGGTGTCTTTGATGGTAACTGTGTACTTCATCTCCCACCTATTAGCAGGTATCCATGGGCACCACTGTTCCCCTGGCTGCTCCCTCTGATCATGCTGTGTTGCTATTGGAGCATTTCAGTAAACAGGACCCAGAGCAGGGTGTCTGCCTCTGTGACCATGCACCAAGGCTAAATCCTCCACAGATTACAAGTCAGAAAAAGCTGTGGTGTTTACCTGAGCTGAGGATTTGGCCCTACAGTATTAATGTTACTCTGCCACCAAGCAAGGCTCTTTCCAGGAGAGACACTGAACAGCATCTGATTAAGGCCAATGTGAGCGGAGTGTGCACAGCACGCAGAAATTCCCCAGAAATAGTCCTTTAGAAAGAACCACCTGGATGCTACAAAATGAGCCATAAATGTGGAGATCTCATAAATATAACAGCACTTCAAACTGGACATCTTTGTAGCCCTTCAGTGTCTGCTGGGGTCACAAGCCCTGGAGCTGGGCATATTAATTCACCAGATCTTCAAGGAGGCAAAAACACTGCTGAGAGGGATGCAAACATGTTTGCTTTATAATGACGCATAAGGACTCTGCCTGGAGTCTCCCAAACAAGCCTTCCCCTTCCTTTAGTGGCACAAGAACAGTGCACACTACATGCTTTAAATGGGATTTAAGTCACTTTTTCATTGCTACTAGAGCAGGTACTGCTGGAGATAAAAGCAACTGTCTCAGAAGAGCAGGTATGACATCTGGTACATAGCACCAAAAATAAATCTTTAACTTCCTCTCATACCTGCCAAACCTGTTCCAAGGAAATAAGCCTGGGAAATATTACAAATACACACTTCTCTCTGATTTCAAAGGAAGAACTGACCTATTTTTTCTTTGCCCGTTTAAAACATTTCCTATGAGAAGATCAGTTTGCTGAAACAATAGGCTGTGTTTGGAATAATCCCAATCATAAAACAAAACTGCATGCATATGAAAAGGGCAAGTGGCCTGATGTTTGCACTGGAGGTAATTCACGTTAACACTGCTATTTATAGTGCAGCAGCACCTTAGGGACACAGTCATGCTCAGCACACTCACTTGGTACACACTATACAAACATGAAATCTGATAGTCTCTCCCCTGCAGTGTACTCATCGTGCTGGTGATTTATGGAAACTGGCTCTGTAATGCCATATAATTTGGGAGTGGTCCTTTGTGAAATCATCTTCTCTGGTCATATTTGTGTAGTAAGTATTTTCCATATCCTTTTCAACAGCTGACCTGGCTTACCAGAAGACAAGAGATTAGTGTATTGGAGAAGATGACCTACTTAAATCACTAACAATTAAAGACCCAGCTCCAATTTACACGCTTGTGTAAGGAACCACATACACACACACACACAAATCACAATGAAGATGCCAGGAAATGTTTCTCAGTGCTACAATTCTGGTCATACAGGAGGGTCTAAGACAGGGGGAAACAATAAAAGGAAGTGCTTGTGATTCATTATTAGCAATGTAAATAGGACACATTTGGAGCCTGTCATCATCCTGATCGCTCATCTGCTTTTATTAGTCCTCATTCTTTATTCTTATTGTCTTGTTTTCTGTGCTTGTCATTAAAGTTAGTTATATTATAGGCATCTGTTTAGCATATTCTATATGAAAATGCAAATAGAGATGAAAACCACCCCTTAAATAAATATATGCAGCTTCCATGTCATGTGCATATTTGACTGCAGCATGTCAAACACAAAAGAATTATCACTTCCTAAGTCTGCACGTTCATTATGTGCATTACTTTTCTACCAGCAGATGGCAGTTTACTATTGCTTCAAATAGGTTATTTTGTTAATGTCAGACGTTTCAAAGTCCTGCGTGGTTGGTAAAAAAACTTTCAGCTCATTTCACAGCTAATTTTTAACTCAATTTTCTTCTGCATCATCCCCTCTAGAAAATGTAATCAGGACCAAGCTATTTACTTCAGTTTACAGTCCAGCCACTGAGCAATGCTAAGCACTATCTAAACAGTTCCCTGACAGCAACTTCATGCAAACCAGTGGGTATTATCCAGCTTCAAACACTCACTGCTGCCACCAGCCCCTTAAGGCACACCACACACTCCCCAACTCCTAGTCTGTGCTCAGGAAATTATGCACATTATTAACACTGGTGGCAGGGGCAACATGAGAGATGTGACTGTACAAAGGGGCTAGTGGTTTATTTACTTTGAAACTGTCTGCATTTTAGGTAACAAAGAGTTAAAACTACCACCCGGGCAACGCTGGCAGCCTCCTGCACTGCAGGAGGTCCAAGGGCAGCAAGGAGTCTGTGCCAGGAGACTCAGCCTACAGGGGCTTTCAGAAATCCTGCTGCTGCCCGAGGCCATCCTTTAACCCAGTCAGAGCTCGACTATGAGCCCATCCTGTCCTCCCTCACAGGGCTGAGAATGTGAGTTTTCCTAGTGAAACACTCCAGCAGGGAGCACAAGCAAAACGAAGGATAGGTCAGTCCAACGCTGCTGTAACACCTGGGCAGGGATTGACCCTGGGCATCAGCTGACATGTACAGACCTCACAGGCACAGCAGTGCCGTCCACATCCTAAAACCAGGCACTGGAAGAGACTCAGGCTCCAAGAGCCTCTCTCTTCACTGACCATGTGGTGACATCGCTTGTCTTTGCTTCCTGCCCCAAAAACTCCCTCCTTTGAGTCAATACCAGCATTCAGGTCGGCCTCATGAGGCAACGTTGTAGCTCGCAGTTGGATTTGTTCCCTCATCCAACTCTGCCACCCACCACAGAAAACAAATGCTCCTTTTGGCTGCATCAGCCACAGAGATCTGTGCCGGATTAAAGCAATCACATGACTCCTGGCTTCCCAGGGGAGCAGAACTCCTCTCTCTCACCACAGGTGAGGCCCTTCACTAGGTAGTGGAATTTCAGGCACACATGCATTCCCGCCAGCTCGCCAGCCACTGGTCACAACGGTGGGCTGAAAGTGCCTGCACAGAGGGCAGGAAGGAGGAAAGGACTCCTGTAATGTGCCCATGGGCTGAGGACAGATTAGTTTTGTGGCTGGATGGGGATTTTGTTAATTTGATTTTTCGCTCTGCTTTACACAGGAAACTGCCCCTTTCCTAGGGCTGCACAGGTCCTTTCAAGTCCTGCAACTCTTGAATCTGTTCCTTGTATTCTCACACTGGAGTGACAAACCAGAGATCCAGAGATCACGCTGTATCTGATAAAGAACTAAACAAAGCTAAAAGTTAAAAAACAGAGTATTGACACACACCACTTTGTAACCTGTCTTGGGAATGCAGTGTTTTCTTTTACAAGTAGTCCCACATAGCCCTTTTTTAATGATCTGCAGAGACACAAATTTACTGGTGGTATTAAATTAGAAGTGAAAAACAACAGAGACAGCTGATGCATCACAAATGGGAAAGAGAAAGGAAATGTAACAACATTTGGGAAAAACAGGAGAGCATTACAGTGTGGGAACAACAAGAGGTATACATGGTATCAGACACAGACTGACCAAGGGAGATCAGAAATGTGCCAAGAGGAACAGGTCAGCAGTAGGAAAGATTAACAGTTTTTTTCTCCTCAATGCTGAAGACTCCTGCAGATGCAGGACACTGGAAACCCTTTGAGGTGAAGTCCTCATGCAGAGAGCTGTGCTTGTAAAAACACATGGATATGGTTCCAACAGCCTTTTGTTGGAACAAAGAGCAAATGGAAGTATTTAAGAATCACATAATGACTTCTGATAATTCCTAAACAATCACATAACCAGAAAGTACATGCTGATCAACCTCTCTTCTTCATGTGGACAACTGTGTAAGTAAAGGTGATATCCATTTGAGCCTGACACCATCCTATCAACTTTCCATCTGAGAAATCCTTTAAATAACATTCAGAGTAGGTTTAACATCCATTATCACTCTGTTTGATTATTCCACTCCTAAGAGAATGGATTTCAAAACTGTATTTTCCAGTTGAAGATTAAAGAGCTACTTCTAGGTTTCCTTAACCTTCTATAACAAAGGAAAATTCTGCTGCGTCTCAAAAGCTAAACATTAATACAGAGGGGATTTGCTGTCATTTTAGTAAATGTTAGCAGCAAACATTTAGCATTCCCATTACTTTCCCATCCAAACCTCATCTACTCATGTTGAGAAGCAAACTGGATTTCTCATACACTCATGCTGCCTTGTCTTGTGCTCAGGGATACCAGCCACTGTTGGACCCCAGCTTTTCTGCTCGGCTTCACAAAGTGAAAGCAGGTTGTTGCCTCAGGGCCTAAAGAGGGCAGCTTTTCACGCCTGTGATGCACAGGTACCCCCCTGACCTTTTAAGCAGCCTGCTGCCCTCCAGGGAGGCTGCTGGAACAGGGGAATGCTGCTAGCTCACCGCATGGCACACATGCAAACAGCAGCTCCCCATATCTGATGCTGTGGTATGTACTTGGCACTGGAAAGCAACACACATTGCTGCAGAGTGCAAGGCTGTGTGCACTCTGCACGATAGGATTCTTTTCACTGCACATCAGCAAGCAGTGGAAGTCCATTTAGCTAGCCTTGCATTTCTTATGGTCACATCACTTTCATACTGCAGGCAGAGTCACAGCACTTGCCTCTGACTACAGCATACATCCCCGGAAACAGGGGTGGAGGGGAGACAAGACAAATCTCATAGTAAGGGACAGAGCTAGGCCCTCTCAATCTCACCCTGCAGAGCCACAAACTCCTGGCCCTGCTGCTGGGGAAAACAGAGGGAAAATCCCACATCCTGATAAGAGCAAAACTATACCCTGTGGAATTTGTCCGAGGTATAGCATTGCCTAAATCACGTCTAATTGCCACGCAAATTAGGATGAAGAACCTCTTAATTCCCCAGACTCTGTCCCAAAGGCTGAGCACTCTTAGCACTCATAATCTTGTGCACTGAGTCATATTAAATAAGTTGCAGGACTCAGCCTAGGTTAGCCACACTTCCTCCAGTGCACTGCTTTAGAGGGAAGGGTGAGTTGCAATCTGAGCCTAAAAACCAGACTGTGCATTCCCTTCCTCCACTTTCCACAGGCTTTATACCTAAAGCAGAGCAGGAACTAGGTGACTTACCTGCTGTCAGTACCTTCGATGTTTTAAAGTTTTCTGTCAGGGCACACAAGAGCCATAATAATGAAGAACTACATTATCTCACTTTGCATCAGATTTTCCACCTTCCTCTGTGATTTACCATGCCAAAATCTCTGCTATTTGAGTGATATGGAAAGCGGCAAATGAAGGCTCAAAACCTGTAATGCTGCCTAGAATATGCAGCAAATAGAGTCTAATTAGAAATTAATATTTATGAGCTGTGTTCCTCTAGCATAATTTGTTCTGCCCCAAAGTATCACTAGAGTATCACTTAGAAGACGAGAAGGTTTGAGGTGAAGTCTCTTAGTAGAGAAACACTGCAGATGCCATGTGGGGAGCAGCAGCCTGGAGGCTGACAGGACCTGGCTCTGCAGAGACGCCGGCCTGCAGGACAGGGGCAGAGGAGCCCACGGACTGGAGGGCTCCAGACATTAAATACCTGATGGCTGAGAGCAGGTAGAGCTGCAACAACCAAGGGGCTGGTCCTCATCAGCCGCGCAGAGCTGCGGGCTCCTTCCCGGCGGAGGCGGACGTGAGCGCGTCACGTGCGGCCGTGTCCCCGCAGCCCCGCTTCCTGCGGCCGGTCCCCTCAACCTCGCTTCTTGCGGCCGTGTCCCTGAGGCCGGGCCCCTCAGCCCTGCTTCCTGCGGCCGCGTCCCCTCAGCCGTGTCCCCGCAGCCCCGGCTTCCTGGGCCGCGTCCCCTCCGCCGTGTCCCCGCAGCCCCGGCTTCCCGCGGCCGGGCCCCCC
>NW_005054336.1:2541260-2543785 GCF_000277835.1 Geospiza fortis
AACGCCGCTGTCTCGGCAGGGCTCACTGGGAGAATGTCCCGGAACAACATCCCTGCTTTTGCCTGCTGGTTTGTAGAACTAAGTCCTAGAAATGAGCGTCCCCCAAAACGGAGCTTCCACACAAAGTGAATGCTTAAAAAAGCTACACCATAATGTGAATAATGAAGTTGGGAATTAAACACCGGGGAGAGATTCAGTGTTTGACTGTGTCAAAGGAGGCCTTGTCCCATCAGAAGTCAACCGATGACTAAAGCCAGGAACAAAGCAAACTTGGAGCACCTCAGAACAGAGAATACCATCGAATGAGGCGAACAGCTGAAAAAAGGAGAACCATTAGAGTTATATCCCCTTTCACCTCCTAGCAGTATGTAAACACAATAAGGTCAAACCTAGACAGAACTGTTGGGTGTGTGACAAGTTTTCTCCAAGAACCTCTGTTTTTAATCCAGCATGTGAGATCTTTGCACAAGCTCCACGCTCCTGCATACCCCACAGTTCTCCTCGGCTGGGTTGTGGGACAAACACAAGACCAATTCTTCAGCCAAGACTCATCTCCTATGGCAAAAACAATGAACTAAGAATACACTCACTGTGTCAGCAGGTCCTATACATTAGAAGCACTGCAAGGGTTAATAACAAAAGAAATGGCAGGATATATTGAGTTTCAATTACAGCTTGTATACTGAAAGTAAGGATCCTTATTCAGGAGTGAATCCTACTCAATGAAACGCGAATTTTAAGTAAATGCAAATAGCCTACACTGAAAATGTGAAAAATAAACAAAATATCATTTAATTTAATTTGAGTGCCCAAGCAAGTAATTTTCAAGTCTGTTTAATGTTTAGGAAGAAAAAGCCTTAGTTCAGTCTCTGCAAATGGTTTTAGTTACTTCTGTGACTTTCCATCTCTTGAGGATAATCTACTCCTAATAAGGACAATTGCTTAGATTTATTACCCCACTGAGGTCTTGTTAAAGATCTAACAAAAATCCTATTTAAATGAAAAGGACAATAGAATTTAAAGTCAGTGTAGAGTTTAATTAAAAGCTGAAACAGAATCAATGTCTTCATGCATTAGAAAAGCAAAAACAGATTTCAAAGCTGTTAAACTATGTGTAATTGGCATAAACTATCCATAGAGCCAAAGTTTAAAAAAAAAGCCAGACTATCATATGGAAATTGGAGTCTATTAATAAATAAAAAACCTGATACATGTGCATAGCCCCATATTTTTGCATGCATTTTTTTATTTGCCTAATTTGCTAGGCATATTTTAGAGCAAACATGAAACAAGCTAGCTGTTAAGTTGAACAAATCCAAAAGGGACAAAAAGAGACTGATTGAAATCAATGCATTAACATGAACCAGCATTTAAAAACGTTTCATAATGCTCCCAAAGAGAGCATGTAAACTGCAGCAGTCTCAGTGCAAAACTGCTGTAATCTGTGTTCCCATGTAGTCATTATTCATACATGGGAGTATACAGCTCCTAAGTCATTTTTCATGCATGAATAGTTTAAAACCCAAAATCACTGACATAAATCCACAAGGGAGACCTCCCTTTTGAAAGTTAACGTCTCGAGAACTCTGGGAGGGAATGTGAAGCCAGATACCAGTCCATGTGCTGACAAAACTTTTCAGTAGGGAAGGATCTGCGTGCAACCCCCCTCTGACTGCAGGCACACCCAGGCCTTCCCCAGCCCCAGAGCCACCGACGGCCTCCTGGGTCCCGTTCGCAGAGCCAAAGCCTGCAAGGCCGCAGAGCTAAACCCTGCAAGGCCACAGAACCAAGCCAGGTCTTGCCACCTCTCCCTCCCCCTACCGGCACGCAACAGGGACCTCGCACACAGGGAAGGGAGGTCAGCCCTACAGCTGCTTTGGGCACGCACTTTCATTTCAGGAGAAAATAAATTCTGAGATAAAAACTATCCCATAACCTATTTCTGCATTAAGGAAAAGGCTCTTTTCTTTGCCTTCCTTCCCGCAGGAAGGGTGACGGGCTGGCTGGGGCGGGCAGACGCAGACGGGCTTGGTGCAGAGGAACTGCACATCGAGGCGCTCCACGCAGCACTGCCGGGAAATGGTGCCCCAGCTCGGCCGTCCGCTCTGGCTGGCCCAGTTGTCACCCGAGAGTGACAAAGTAACAGTCAGGAGGGAACTGCGGTGCTGCAGTGGGTCACATGACTCCCTCGTTTGGAAAAATCCCGAAAGGATGGTATGTCACCTTCCCTCTGCAGCACATCAGTCTCTTGTTAACCATTTAACCAACTTGGTCACAATACACTGCAAGCCCACAGAACTGGCCATCTTACACAGGCCTCTCTCCATTTAAAATTACAGCTCTTCCCGGTGCTATGCTACAGTCGGCGCCCTTGCTTTTAGCTTGCATTTTTGCATGGGTGTTCAGTATTAAGGGCCCCCTTTAAGTCCGGAAACACCTGCCCGAGCAAGGCCAGCTGCGTGCCCTGCCACCAACTCCCTAAGGGGCGCGGGTGGGCGGCGGTGGCGGCCGGGGCCCTCCCGCCG
>NW_005054336.1:2544020-2549263 GCF_000277835.1 Geospiza fortis
CGCGGAGCTGCCGCGGGTGCGCAGTGAACGAGGGCTCGTCCACGCACGGTTCTTGCACGGCGGACGGGCGATTCCTCAATGCGCCTCAGGCGGGCGATTGTGAGCGCAGTAACGGAAGGGAAATGTCCGATGTCAGCCCTGTGTGAAAGACATTAAAACACTTAAGTGTGCGGTGCATCCTGGGGGTTGTATTCCTCAATGACCTTTTTAAAGAAATATGGTCTGAAATCTCTTGTCAGGGTCTGCAGGAAAGACACAGCTGTTTACAAATGGTAGCCAGTACTTGGAATTGCATTACCCATTCCACTTGGTGACAAAGAGCTCCTCATTTCCCATTCCACCCACACAAGGAGTGGAAATGTCAATTTAGTGCTGCTCTATTTTTAGTTCTTTCACTACAAAGCCTAGCACAGTTTCAAGACAATGAGGAATGCTGTGAAGCTGGAATGAAATCTTGCAGCATCCCAAGCCCTTCCAACCACCTCTACAGCTAACAAGCAGAACTACATCTTGGTAAATTATGACTAAGCTCCAAATAAAAAATACTATTGAAAACATACTAATAGCTACCAATGACAATTCTAAGCAGGATTTAGGATCTCTGTTTCATTAATGTTATGTAGTTCACTTGCCACATACATGAAACAAAGGCTACTTTCCAATTCAAGGATGAGTGAAATACAACCATGGAAGGTAACATTTGAGTCTACTTTGCTCTTTGTACACATGCACTTTCTTCTGGCAATAACAGCACTGCCAAGAGATAAGAGACAGGCTTCTCAAAAGATAATTCACAAAACAACCTTACATAACAACTGGCCTGGTACAACAGCTGAGTGGCACAGGGCAAGAGTGGAGCTCCACAGCGTCAACAAGCTTTTCTGACAGAACACAGATTTACACTCAGTGACTATTTTCATTACTGATTAGGTTTCCACATCTTCACAAGCACATTCCAGTCATACTTCCAAAAGTATCTGGCCAGTCAGCACAACCTTGTATAGCAGTAGACAAAATGGCATCTGCATAAAGTTTGCCTACAGGGGAGAAAAGGCAAAATACAGGCATGAAGGTGAGGCTTGTTCCAAACTCAGCATTACCCTCAAAGCCTCAGTGCTTCATGTAAGAAACAGGTGGTTCCTAAAGCTGTGCCTCTGAAGGAGGCAATACTTCGTCCACTCTTTTTTCTCCTGTTTTGCTTTTTAGTCATGCTATGTCCTAAATTCAAAGTCTTAGAACAGATACCCCACTCCCACATTAAAAGTTATGGGAGAGACTTTTTTATAGAACCACATGTATCCAATGTTTCTTTAGTAAACTTATTCTGTTGAGGTAAAGGATTGTTGTCCCTGTTCTGGAGGGGGCTGATGCTGGGCATGTGGCTGCTCTGTGTGTCCTCCCTGGTGCAGAGCTCTGGGACTCTCCTTCCAGGGCTAGATCATGATGTTTACATGTCTGACACCAACTCTACCTATGGCTGCACTCACAGATTTTTCAGTGAATACTTACACAGCTACAGTACCTGACACTGTATCAGCCCAGCATTTCCCAAATATTAGGGGTATGGAAGAATGCAGATAAAGTACTTTACTTCCTTCTGTGCATCATCCCACTCCAGCAAAGGAAACAATTTCTCACAGGGCTTAAGTAAGCAAAAGGTGAGGCCTACAATTAACTAGGCCCACCAATACAAATGATTATTACCTCAGTAGAGAGGTAAATGTTTCAGCACTAACACCTGAAAGCTTGAAATTTGGTGACATATTTTCAAATCAGCCTCAGAGTGACAAACAACCCAGAGGAATAGATATAGCTAGTTTGGAAAGTGTTAATGCAGATTAAATCCAGTCAATAGCAGAAGTCAGAGTTATCAATAAATTCTGGTTCTCAGATCTGCTCTTCCAGAAGAAAAGCACTTTAAGAATGCAACAGATGCTTTGCTTTTGAGCACACTCCAGTAGATCTCAGTACCGCTCATACACACCTGAACAAACAGGAGTTCATTCAAGGGAGGGAACCGGCCTGTCCTACATCTGTTATAACTTGCCCACTCGCAGGACTAACACCCAGTTATCTCTATAAAGCTAAACCAAACAAATCCAGGAAGAGGTAAGGTGTAAAAGCAGTTAGTTCTTTTTCATCCTCTCCATAAGGACCCCGAACTAGCAATTGTGTTTAGGTAGATACTTTTCTGTTTGATAAGCACACACACAATCCAGATTTATAAATGCAAATGTTACTGGAATGGGAGGATAGAATTGTTCTTTAAATCATGACAAGTCTGAACTGTTGGAGAGCTAGAATTAATTAAAAAGCTTGAAAATTAATGTTTCCATTGTGTCACTGCAGGGCAAATCATTCTTTCCAGTCCTCCTTCCAATCTGAGATGGTTCACAGAGGTGCCACAGACACCTACTCTAAGAAACTTAGCTTTCTCCTGTCACCTCTAAAGCTTGCTCTGTCCCACAACCAAAATCCCAGCTCCTCCACAATACTGCCGACAAGATCTCAGATTTCCCTTCTCTACCCAACTTGGGAGCATCAGGTGCTCAGCTCACCCCTGAGCACTGCTCAGTTCCTCTTAGAGGAGATGTCTGCCCCTTCCAGAACACAGAAGGCAAATGGGTGCCCTCCGTATAGCTTTCCTCACACCTGCCAAAGTTGCAGCAACAGAGTATACCAGTATTTCTGCAGTGAGCTCAATGTTCACCCCCCACACAGGAAGGGGAAGTACAGGAACATCACAAACAATTGAGGAGGGACTTGGGTTTTGCTTTGAGACAATCCTTTTTATATACAAAGACTGTAGAAAGTAATATTTTCTTGAGCACAGTTGCTTTTCAAAAGCAGGAGGTTTTTTTTTTTTCTCAAAATTCAAAGAGGCACTCAAATGCACTAAGCGTAAACATGCTTTTAGCATTTTATTAAGCAAGCTGCTTCTACTGTCACAATGACTGGTCCTATCTTACTGTCACCTTTTCCCATTCACTAATGCTGCATGAACACACAGATACAGGCATCTACTAGAACAAAATGCAACAAAGCCTCTACCCAACTTTGGATCTGCTTAAACTGACAGTAAAGTCACAAGTTACAGCAGGAACTATTTTTAAGTATTTTCAAGCAAATACAATTAAATAACAAAGTTAGAAAAAAAATCACAGCAGGTTCTATACAAGTGTTGAGTCAAGAACTTAAAATAACACCTTATTTCTTTTCAGGTTACCATTTGTTTTGCACTATATCTAAATATTCTACCGTGTCTCTAGGCAGTGTGAGACAGTCATTCTGCAGCAAAACTTCTGCCAAAGTAGGCTCTGGTGGTGGAATGCATTTAGAAATGATGGCCAGATGATGGCACGGTAAACGTCCTTCTTTTGACAAGCTGTACATGTCTATTAGAAATATTCCTTGTTCCATATGCATGTGGAGGATTAGACACATACACTCCTCACACAGAACAACTACCTCCTGGAACATGTCAGCGGAGTATTTACTGCCAAATCCAGAAGGAGTTTGTGATTCTTACATTGTCCCCATTAATGAGAAAAATGTCACTATACAAAAGCTCTCTATTTTTTTCCCTTTCTTATCAAATCCTTCAAACAGCTGATAACTAGCTTTTATAGATTGGAGAGTCAGATGGAATTCTGAACCTATTATTTTACTAAAACCCCAGGGGTCAACTTATCACCCGAAAACCATTTTACATGGACAATTTGACTTTCATGTGGAGTGTCAGAACATACCCTAGATGGAAATCTAAAATAAATTATATGGAGTAGTGCCTTCTTTGTGCTGAAATTTATCGGTCCCACACTACAATAATTTTGAAAATTGTATCCCTTAAGCTACAGTGCTGAGATATTATTAACTGCTTGAACTGAAAGAGCAGGTCTGATCGGCTGCTATAAAGTCTATGGGCAGAGACTAATTTCTATTGAACCACATGCTTATCTGAAGCCGTGTTCCACCATTGCAAGCTGCCAACTTTATTTTCTTCCAGAATACACTGCCCATTTTTTTGCCATCATCCTCAGTATGCACTGTCACTTCAGCAAATCCATTCCAGGAGCTAAGAATGTGTCTAAGCTTCTGCTAATACGGTTGTCTGAGACAATCACACCCAGGAGACAGGGAGGGAGATCCATCCACTTGTACCTCTTATCTTCCTAACACAGGTTATTTTCCTCACTAAGCAAGCCTCCAATGTCTGAAATGCATCTCTGGGATGTATCACAAGATAAGCATATCTATTTCATGGCTGACACTTTCTTTATCACTTCTGCTGCCATACTTAAGAAATAAAATTATTTGATAATGTGCTGATGCTTTGGTCAATGCACCTTTTACGTGTGTTAGTACAATTTTTTGAAACCAAACTGACCTCAGAGCCTGAAATCTTTATAATTGAGAAGATACTGAAAATGATAAATGATACAGGTGCTGGGTGACTAATCTTTGAGGGGAAATTCCCAACTAGACAGAAAAACCTTCTCCGGGCATAACACATAAGACACAGAGTTCTGGGATAAAAGAAGTGTATTTCCTACACCCAGGAACCTAACAAGTCTGGACTATTACTCCACAGCAGGAAAAATAGTAATAAATCGTACTGCCTCATTTTCATTCAGATAATTTAATAGCCTTTATAAACTGAAAGAAATTGCTAAAAAGGAGGTTCTGATTTGCACATCCAAGTTTCTAGATAGCACTACTTTCACTTCTTCTTTACTAGACAGTGTCAAGCTCTTCATGAGGCATTCAAAACTAATGACCATTCACTGTGGCAAATCAATCTCTCTAAGCAGAGAACCTATTGCTTCCAGCAATGGCATTCAGCTCACTAAGACCTTTGCCAGGCAGGAATTTCAAAACCAAGGCATGGAAGGTCTCTTCCAAACCTTTTAATGCCTGTGTGTCCAACATCTTTCTTTTATTTTAGGATGGATCTAAGAAGCAGCAGGAGCCTGTCAGTAAGTGGACACTTGTCCCAAACGAGTGGCTTGGCTGTTTAAAGAAACACCATCAAAGGTATTGGCAAAGCAGGATATAAGAATCTGTGAAAATTTACAGAGTTCAATGGCAAGGGTTGCTGTATTACTTATTGTATTATACAGATTAAAGCATAAAAAAGGGTAATATTTCTGTGTCTACTTTCATTACATTCTACCATTTATTAAAGTGACTAGAGCAAGTTAGGAGCGTTTTTCTGTCTCACTCAAACAGCAAGAATTTTCTTA
>NW_005054336.1:2549393-2580427 GCF_000277835.1 Geospiza fortis
AGCAGGAATTCTCTCACATCACAATTTCGCAGTACTGGAGATAAGGAAATGTGCCAAGTTAGTTTTCCACTTGTACTGATGAATATTCTGAGTACTTTTAAATGCTTAAACTGATAAATGTTTTGGAATTAGATCAAAAGAAGAAATCCATCATTTCCAAAGATAAAGCCTGAATCTAGCTGGAAGTATGATCAGGTATCAACATGCAGCAGCTTAAAACAAGTTACACAAGCTGACTTTAAGATGTGTGAATATCAGGTTTCCAATGCAGAAATATGTATTTTTCAATATAGTTTTCTGAGCAGAAATCATGAGATGTCATTTATATGCAAATCAGACTATATTCTGCAGAAGCCATGGGAATTATTTGCACTTAATAAAGCCTCATAAATAGGTTTTGCCTCTAAGTGGGTGGGGGAACAGCAAATACATCATAGCCATTTACAGTTACAAATGTCTTTTTATTTTGAAAGCTATATGCATCCTTTAATAGGAAGTTTCACAGTTACAAAAGAAACATTGTTTCCTTTATATAAACAAAATATCCTTACAGCTTTCAAAACAAAATGTTTTGCCTTATTCCCTTTGCTCAGCTATCTAAAACATAGAAATTGCCATCTAGCCCCAGTCAAAAGAACATGGTAGTTCCATGCAGTACATGTTAAATACAGGAAGAAATTACTTGCTATTGTATCTAGGCAAGTTTATTATATTTGAAAGGACATATACCTTCTTTATGTGACATATGTCCACCCAGTACAATCTACTGTATTTCTGCAAAACATGTTAACATTTTCACACACCACCAATTAGATGTGCCCCTCAAGTCCTGGCACATGGAAAGAATCCATTTAAAAAGCACAAGAGGACAGACTCAGGACCACTCAAAGCACATTCCCCACAGCGTAGTGTTTCAGTGTGGTAGGTAGCACACTAAAGCAAATTGGGAACCAATTCTCCCTGACTGGTACAAACAGTCTGGACTGGGGCTCCTGTTAAGGGCGGGACTGCAAGTCAACAGTAGCACATCCTTTCCAGTCTCTTCACAACCAGGGGGAAGAGCAACAGTGATAAGCATTGCCTAGAGACTGACAACAAAAGGGCTCCAAGGGCCCCTAGCGCTTACAGAGGGGCACTCCTCATCCCAGCCCATTCCATCTGAAACGCCCATAGGGGCACATGGAGACCAGGTGTTACAACTCTGGGAGAAAGTGAAGGCTTAAACTGATACAATTTAACGTCACACAGACTTCAAGAACAAATACAGAAGCATGGCTAAGCCAGGTTTATCTCAACTGAACGGTGGCAGCCAAAAAACACCTGCCCTTTTTCTATCTGATTGTTTTCAGTCAAGCTGAAATTAATCACTGAAAGCACTGTATGTGCCTCGGTTAATTCTCATGGAAGTCTTCCAACAATTCAGTGTGTTATTAGCCCTCTGCAGGAAGAGAATTTTACCCTGATTAGTACTTTCTTTTCTATTTCCTTGTTAAGCAAAGGAGCTTGGAAAAAAAACAGGCATTCACAGATCTCATTTTAGAGATATAATTAAAGATTCTGGCAGTAAAACAATTGACATGATATGACTCTTTTGCTCATCTACATAACATGCAGACAAAGTGACATAAAGAGCTAATGCAAGACACCCTTTCTTTCAGAAGAGGTACCATCAACACTGTCATAAGGATGCATTAGAATGGTATCATTTGTGCTCTGCAAAATGACTAATTTCAAATATTTTGTGTATGTTGGTTTCATACAGTGACTTCTGTTCATTTTTTATCATTATTCTGACTGCCTTTAAGAGCACCAACTTTTATACATCACATAACTATTCTGTGAAGGTATATCTGAGTAAAAATACACCCAAATAACATGAGTCCGACTTGTTGCAACTGTTCTTATTTTGACAATTACTGTAATATTTAACTCATTAAAATCTTCAAATACAGGAATAAAAGCTATATAATTAAAATGTGCTCAAGACATGCACCACACAATTAAAATTATGTTATAATACATTTGCAGTATTCTGTATGCTGTAACTTACCTTATACACAAAGATATCTGGCAACATGTTTAAACACTATACTTATTTTCCCACTATTTTTGAAGATTATAGGTTTTGAGTGCATATTGCATTTTCTTCAGGCACAGATATGGTTGACCTCAGTTTATATTTTGAAATCAGTATGTGTGATAGGACAAGGAAGCATATAAGGAAGTCGAAGTTAAATTAAAAGCAGGTATAAGCATGTATTTTATTATGGGGAATCACACAAGTAAGATAGTAAAATCTGACTTCTCATCACATTGAATTTTCTTTCACTACTCCATTATAGAAAACAGTATTTTTCATAATGTAAATTTGGTAGAATCATCCCCAGACTAAAGTCTGTGGCATCCTGCTGTATCCCCAAAGAATTACTAACACAAATCCCATTGATTGAAACTCAAGCCACTCATTTAATGTTTCAACTCTATGTAGAATTAAAATAAGGATCAGTTTAGACTCTAACAATTTTTTAATGTACTTTAGTCTGTATTTTACTCATTGTCAATAGCTTAGTGAAAATGTCTGATGATATCCTGTTGAATTTGTCTTTTTTAGCATTTGGTCACCACCTGAAACAAAGCACAGCCATCTCTTGCCCTTTTATTCACCTTAGGAAAGTTAGATCCTTACATGGATAAAGGAATTCAGTGTCTCACATGCACAAACAAGGCAATATTCAGTGAGCCTGTCTGTGAAATTACAGCACACCAGCTTCTCCATGTCACTCTCAACACAGGTAATTTGGACAGTTCCACCAGAGAGCAATTCGGCCCACTTACAATCTAAAACATCTGACAGTGTCTGCCTCTTTCTAGTGATCAGACAGGGAGTCCAGGTGAATTAGGTTTATCTCTTAATGGGATTCAGTTAAACAATGGCAATTACAGCTCTCCATAGCTATGTCAACACTTACCTTCTGGGGTGTGACCTGGGGTTTTGGTCTCCTGATCATTTATATGAAGCATCTTTTGAGAAACACCACTGTATCTGCCTAGGAGCCACCTGTTTCCCATGGAAATCAGAAGATGGTGATGTGCAGGAGATAAAATCTGCATTCTTAAATCTTACCCTGACACAGAATTGGAATGTGTACATGACTAGGATTGCTGGGCTAAATGTAGCAGTAGTACAGTAATTCTGACTTACATCAGCTTGGAAGCTTAATTTAAAAAATCTGACAAAAATAGATCTGACATACTAATAGCTTTGAGATGTAATAAAATACTTGAGGTGTAGAAAAGTGAGTTAAACTGGGGCCTGCTGGCATTTGCATAGTCAAAAACATATTGAGGCTGCTTAGATTAGGCCATTCTTTCATGCAGAGAAAGAGTTATATTAAGTCAAAAGCATAAGGAAGCACTGGAGTCAAGCAAAATGTTATTAGCTGAGAAAATTACAACCTGGTAGTGGAGAAAAACATGGCTGCATTTAGTTGCACCACAAACAATGTTGAAAGAACAGACAGCTAATGTTCCACATGTGATTGTAACATTTTAATTCCTCACATTTTAAATAATTAACAGTAAAATTTAACATTCTCTTGGATTTTAGGCAATATCATGTATTCTACTAACTGTTGAACTTGCAAAGTCTACTATTCAAACACTAAAGCTACAAGAAAATATCCAAATCCAATGCCTGGTGCGTAAATCTGTATTAGGACACATGAATGTCCCTTTTATCACCTTGGGTAGGAAACTGAACAGGCAAGAGAGTTTTAGAGTACTTTTACAGACATTTAACAACTGGTTTGCTGAAAATCTGGAAACATATCTGCTTAAGTTGCACTTTTTTTATTAACACATAGCACTGTCAAAAGGAATATCTAGAATCTAGGATAATCTATCATCCTATTACTTCTGTTTATAAATCTAACTATTTTACAGCACTATGGAAAATTCAACTTTAGAGAAGCTGAAAGAAAAACATGAAAAATATTACAAAATTTCCAAGGAAAGAGTCTTTCATTCACTTAAAGATTACTTGAGAAGCAGGACATGTTACTGTAAACACTTAATCCTTTACTTTCTCTAACGGGATTTTCTGTTATCTATTAAAGTACCCTCAAATTATGAACTATTCTCCTTTGACACATTTCAATATTTTTCTTTATAATCCTGAAAACAGCAAGGTCAACAAGAATACTTTAATACTTGTAAAACAAGATATTGTTTCTTATGTTCTATTAATTCTACAACAAAACTGGTGTCTAATTTAGTAGATACTCTATGCAGCAATCCAGCTATTAATAAACAGGTATACAACAGAAATCAAACTCTCTTGACTGAAGCCTTCACTGTAAAAATGACTGTAAGTTCTTTCCCCAACACTTACAATGTATTTTGTTTACATGTTTTACAAAATACCATCAAATATTCCAAGAAAGGGCTTGACATCATTGGTTTCATCATCAAGAAGAAATCTAAAGAAGATTAAGCAAACAAACAAATTAGCTATAGCACATCAAAACCTATGGAATCAGGAACTACACAGAGTCAAGAGAAACCAAGACAAGCAATATAATTTTAAGTAATGTCTCTTAAGAAAAATTAATTGTTACTATTATTGTGAAAACTAAACTTTTTAGCAATGCATATTAGAAACGAACACATTGCCCAAAAGTCTGTGTTCCATGTAGAGCTAAGCACTGGAACACTGAAGAAACAGAAAAACACATGTAAGCTTTTCTTACCTTGGATCTACTTCTTTCTCCTGCTCTTTTGTGAAAATAAAAAAATCTTCTTTCCTAGTGAATTTAGAAGAGTCTGAGATTATTTCTGGGATGGAAGAACACTGTACGTTTTTTTGCTCTTGAGAAGGATTTGAATGTGTTTTTTCTTGAAAACTGAACTGCAACACAAAAGTTTAAAAGTATATATGGTTAAACCAACAGAAACTCCCAGATTGTTGTAGAATGTAGCACTGGTATTTAATTGATATTATGGTGTTTGACAAGGACCAAGCATGTGATGAATCTAACTATATACTGGACAGAAAAATGATCAAATTGAATAAATAGTTTTTAGATCATACTATATAAAGTAAATTCATATCCTATTTCTTTGTATAAGGAATATCCCACTGAACAAAGAATGATTTGGACAATTTGAAATTCATGATATCCTAATTGATTAATAAGTCAGATATGGCAGATATAT
Organism: Geospiza fortis; assembly: GCF_000277835.1. NCBI lineage: Eukaryota > Metazoa > Chordata > Aves > Passeriformes > Thraupidae > Geospiza > Geospiza fortis. The sequence goes on from NW_005054336.1 coordinate 2,554,608, forward strand.
TTACACAACAAGTACTCAAATGATAGAAAATTCTGTTGTCAATATATTTTTACTCACCAAAGTTATATTTCTATTCTGTACAGATAAATTCACTTTTGATGTGCTATTGACCACAGAAACATCTGAGTTGTGAATACTGGACTCATCTTGTACTGTGCATGAACTGAAAATACCAAGTTGAATAATTTCAGTATTTTTACAGAAGGGAAAAATTATTTGCTGTTCAATTCAGGTTTTTCTACTTATTTCTCTGCACACTTAAATAAAATAATGCAACAATTCATACCTTTTAAACATTGAAATTTTACTCACTTTTATGAGTGAACAACCTTCTATATATTTAATTACACAGATACTTGTGAAATACATACAGTATTTTAAACTGAATAAAACAGTAGTAAATTATGCAAGTCCTACCCTTTTGAAATGTTACTTGCGGCTTTGCTTGATGTATACTGGCACAGGGGTTGATATTCATCTGGACTTCGAAGGCAGATATTTCCATGTTCTGTGAAAGAATGAAAGCTTTAAAAAGAGGGTTGAGAAGCAGCCACAACCCCTTCTAAATATTTCTCATGTTATGATAAATAATACTTTGAAAATTATGAAAGTGTCTTAACACTTGAAATATTTCATGTTTGGGTTTTGGGCTAGTATAAAGATAAGCAGAGATACACAGTCAGTATACATTATGAAACAACAATTATGCAGTTGCAGGCCAAAAAAATTTTAATTGTGAGTTTTTCAACTCTCCCTTCTGTACTGGATTTGTCACAATATATGTGACATTCAAGGCAGAATAATAAATCTGTCAGTCTAGTGAATTAACCAAAAATTTCAGGTGGATCTATTCATTGTACACTATAATAATTTATTCTCACATAATAGCCTGTAGAATAATTTGCAGGAAAGAAAAAAGTTTGTTGAAATAACCTTACCTAATTCTTTACTGACAAAATTACTGGCAAATACCAACTTTTCATCATCAATATCATCCCAAATATCATCTCTCAGTTCAAAGTCCACATTCAAAGCATCTGAAAAACAGTATCTGCTTTTATCTGTGGCAGAAAAATATGAAGCATTAATTTAAACATCAAAACAGTGAACACTGCAATTTTAAACATTAGCAATAACTTACTACTCTTTCCACAACTCCAGGATTGCAGTTGTTTCTGAGATACTTCTAAGGTATTAATATTATCTGCCTGGTCCACTGAAGGTGATAAAGATGACAGTTTATTGCTAGACCTATTTAAAAAAAATTAAATCAGTGACATGTCTGCAAAACAACTGCAGAAAGTTGCAAAATAAATTTATTCACAAAACAATTCTTAGTAATACCTTGGCAAGGCTGGCAGTAAAGACTTAGGTGTAAAAACAAATTGTTTGAGATACACATTTTCAGCTTGATTTAACATCTGCATCTAAAGAAAGCAAAATATTTTAACTTATAAGATCTAAACATACTAAGAAATATTATTTTTAAGACGCTTGATGGCATCATTAATATTGTAAGTTAGCATAATATTTAAATGTCATAAAACCTTTCTGATGTCTGTGTATCTAATGCACTCAGTTAAAAAGGTTTGAATTATGTGCTTCTGGTGAAGGTATGCAAGCACCCTGGCAAAGCCAGACTGGTTGACTCTCATCTGTGTTAGCTGTAGGCTAAATAATCCTCTACTGCAAACAAACAAGCAAACAAAACTGTGAGGTAGAAATAAAACTCTCCAATACCTCAAATGTCATTCTTGCTACAGAAAGACCTAGTTTACCACTACATTCAGAGGAATAAAGTGCAAGCCATGAAATGTTTCAGAAGTTTAAAACCAAGATACCAGGGATAGTTTTCTAAAAAACAAGTGGATCTACTTGCCAATGAAAAAAAGACTCTTAGTAGCATAACTAATAAATACCACAATTTGTTTCATTCAGGTCATATTTTGCCAAACCAAGTCACAGTGCAGTACCTTCCAACAATGCCTCTGAACCTCACCAACCACAACCTATCAAATGCCATAAAAGAAAAAATACAGAGGACATGCACAAAAGTGGACCAATGGAAATGTCCCAAAGAACAGCAGAACCTCTCAAAGATTCCTGGACCTTGTTACTTCCTTACTTTTTGCACTCCCCACAGAAAAGTCAAACTTGAATGTTCATATTTAGTGATAAAATTCTCTCTGCAAACAATGCCTACAAACATGTAACAGATTAAAATAAACCTATGAAATGGCTGACTGCATTCAAGTGAACCTTTAGACGTTTTACTGGGGGTATAGATGAAACTGAGTTCCTGCTCCTTAAATCAGCTAGGTACAAAGAAAAGTTTGTGTCTCCATTCATCTGTGACTTTGGAGGTACTCCAGTTTTACCTGAGAAAATGAAGTAAAATAATCTTTAGATTAGTTATAAGGGATAAATCCTAATTGTTTTCAAATTACTTTGAAAAACTTTGCCACTAAGCTTAATATCTTCTGTTAAAAGATTCTAAAAGATTTTGCATGCTAACTACAAGATCCAACACAGTATTTATGTAAAAGCATAACAAGTTTGACATTTTTTAAGATCATATGCTAAGTACAAAAAGTATTATTAATCATTGTAGTGTCTATGAAAGTGCTACTGCCAAAGCTACTTATAACTGTTTTATGACTGCATCATAACAACTCAGGCCCCATTCTCTTGCTTGTATTGTTTCTGCTAACATAGCCATTGGCATGATGGGAGCTGCTCTAAATTGCATTTCTCTGAAAGTATCAGAAGTAGTAGATTTAATGAAACTCACAGCAGTCATGCCCACACACATCTTTATTTTTACAGCGGTGGTTGCATTCTCTGTTGCCATATTTCTTGTAAGCAATCTCCTGTTTACATCTGCCTCCTAGATAAATATAATACAGAAATTCAAACAGTAATATTGGATACCAAACACCCATGATTTTTCTTACTTTCAAAATCATCAAAGAATTGCAGTGTAGTACTTTACAAGTAGAAGCAGCAGAGTTGTGTTTTTATTACCTTTGAGAAAGAAACAGCAGGGATGAATAAAGATCTAGTTCCCTAGTGAAAGAAAAATTCAATTTTCTGTTGACTTTAGTATCAGCCAGATACTGTGATCTGACCATTTACCTGTATCTACTTTGGCTGCTGGCAAGCTTTGGGGTGAGCCATAACATTTATCAAGTGTAGATTCAGCTTTCAATTTTTGATTTGTAACCACCTTACGTCCCTCTGGTTTTGGTGTTAAGTAGAAGGCTGTATATGCTCGCTGTATATCAAGGCCAACTTGGAAAATAAAAAGACAAAAATATTAAAACTGCTTTAAATGGTTTCTACACTACAATTATCTTCAGTTTTCTAAAGTGTTTAAGCAAGTAAGTGTTACTCAAAGATCATGGAAATTTAAAAAAAAAATTGCCCTTAGAGCACACTCTTGTATGACCAGATTCATTAGGATTGAGATTAAAAACCCCAAACATTTTTTAGAATTAAAGACATTGTTACTAGAAGAAAAACAAAATCAGTTCCTTTAACCAAATGTTCTTGTATTGTGTTAAAACTACATTTATCTATGGCTTTGCACAGTTGATAAAATTTTAACTTTTAAACTGTACTCCAGTCTGTGTTCAGGAGTTTCAGCAGCTCTGTACTGGCAAAAGCAGAAAATGAATATGTTGATAACGCTTCTCAAGCTGAAGGCCAATATTCATGACAGACTGAGACACACCCTTTGTAAAAAGAGTAATTTTGTCTTTTATTAGGGAAATAAAATTTGCTGGAAAACCAGACAGGCTTTTAAAAAATGTGAGATTTCCTTGAAGTCTGAAATAGGAACAGGCTTAAAAATAAGTAGAGACTAGGAAGACCTGGTTTTAGTCTAATTTCACTGCTATCAGTTTCAGAAAAATTAACTGCTGTGCTGAGTTTTACTGAACTCAGTACTGAGTACTTTATCTACTGTACATGTAGATAAAAGGAAAATTTTCATTTCTGTGTGGTTGGAAAACACTTTTTTCCAGAGCCACAGCTCTAGCTGTAGAAATACAGATTATTCCAGGCTTGATTATTGTAATAATCTCAATGTCAATATTTACCATGGAAGCATCAACTACACTTCAGTTAACCTAACACACAGCACTTTTTCTTTACTGGTGGGGCATGATGACAGAATTGAATGGAGCCAGTTTATCTTTAAATTGTTTCTCGAAGTTTTGTGTTTCAAGGTCATAAGGTGCTCCTTTGCTGCTATAGTTCCAATTGTAAGGAAGTTGACCCTGAGGGGACCCATGTTTAAATCTGCACATAGTAAGGCACAACATTTTCAGCTGTAGGAATTTCTTGTTACCAAATGGAGATGAAGCACATCCAGCACCTCTTTACTACAGTGCAAAACCTAACCATTCAAAAAGACAGCTCTGCTCAGCGTAAATAACCTGTCAGGCTGATAGGTTATCTCTGCTGAAAGTTAATTCACTTGAAGGAGAAGGACAAAAGAGAATCCCAATCTGTATCAACAGAGCAAAATACTGTCTCCTAGTAACAGTTTTGATGCTTCTCAGTTCCTTATTGTGGTAGTAAATTAAATAAACAGGTAAGTAATTGTGAGAGGTAATATGCAAGGCAGTAAAATACATGTTATAGAGGTTTGTTTTCATACCAGCTCACTTTATTATACTTTGGCTTAATAGAAAGTGTTTTAGCAATTTGTTCCAAAATCTTATGCATATTGGTTTTTAATTCAAAGAATACCTTAACCTACCATAATCAGAACTAATTAAATTTATACTAATGTCTTCTGATTTAACAGCTCTTCTAACTTCAATTTTCTTCATCCAATTTCCAGTTTTCAGGAGCACAGAATCCCTGTAATGCATCAGCAAAGTTGTTAGACAACATACTATGGTATGCATACTATGGTATCTGTAACCAAGTGAAAGAGCCTGTATTAGGTTCTAGTTTTTTCATTTTGCTTGATAATTGGCCTCAGAATAACTCTTCAATAATGTATGATTTATGGCCAGAATCCTGCAGATCAGTTTCAATTTTGCCCAAAGTGCCAGATTTTGGCCAGAATTCTCATGAAGGTCAAGCAGCTGGAAAAGATTGTTTCTCCTTTCCCATTTGCTCCAAGCATCTCTTAGCCAACTGGAGAATTTAAATCTCTGAGGAAAAAAATATTTCTAAAATATAATTAAAGAAATACAGCTAACAGGAGTAAGTAACAACTGGTTTATCTCTAATTTTAAAAGGTATTTTACTTGTTTTATATTTATGGGAAAATTATTATGACTTTTCCATAATATGACATTGATGTTTAACAGATATTTACACGTGCTCTCTTCACTGACAAGCACACTGGCATGTTTTGGGGGTTTCTGAATCTTATGTAGCATTTTAAATGACAACAGTGACTAGAAAATGCTGAAGGATAAAGAATAATTTTGTACTATTAGACATCAGTAGGAAATATTGAAAATCTGCAAGTCACAGAACAGTTGAAAAGCCAACACCATAAAACTATGCGAGGCAAAAAAACCTGATCATACATACATAATTTTCTGATTAATAATCACTTGGTTGTCAGCATCTCCTATGACCAATGTAACATAGTGAAAGTCTGGCGCTGTTCTCTTTGTCTGGAGCTGCTCATAGTTTGTTAATTTGATGGTTACTAAGATTTCTGCCAACGTGTCACTGTATTTGGGAAGCTAGGGAAAATGATACAGAAGACAGAACTGCTAAAATATGCAAAGGAAAATATATGCCCCTCCATAAATTTCTATCTGTTGATACAAGCACAAAAACTCAACTCGAGCAATTTGAATTTGTGGTACAATATTATTTGTTCTTCTGAGACACTGATTTTCAGTACTAACTTGGTCATAAGCTGAATACCCTAAGTTTGATTCATTACTGAGAATCAAGCACAAATGCAAAGAGAAATATGCAAGAATAAGACTCGTTATAATAGAAGTTATATTTTTGGCATCCCAACATTCCTTTAGAAGATATTTATAATGGTTAAATCTTCATTGTGAAAACTGAGCTACTCATCTGGTATTATGTCAAATGAAAAGTAAACTAGAACTGATTGTTATACCAATAGAATTTCACACATCTTTTGAGTTTTAACTTTAAATATGTCTTCATTTCTACCAACTTTAAGGTCACTTTTCAGATTTTGCATTTTAGAAAGCTAGAGTGTCTTTGTGATCCATATAAAGACAAAATGCATATCAGAACCTCAAAGCTCTTGATTACACATAGAATCATACCCTTTCTTTGAAAGGGCACCAGCTAGGTTAATGTACTAACTTACTGTTTCTCTATATTCCTAAGTGTGCTGTAGAAAATAAACATGCATTAATACCATTTCAGTAAGCTGTATTTCAATGTTTTACTGTCTCTAGGGTTTGTTTAAATTCAAGATAGCAGAGACCTCTCAGACTGACATAAAATGCTAGAATGTGAGTATACTGGTATACATCTGTAAAATAAAATGCTATCAGCAAGAGAGGCCAATATATTATGGGGAATGTCTGTTCCAAGGCTCTCCTTTGAGATTTAAGAGTTTCATTCTACTTGCTAAACTGGAAGAAGGTCACAATATTGTGTGATCTTCTATCTGTGAAGACTCAGAACTACTTTAGTCAGCAGTTGGTTTTTCATAATACCAGCATAAAAACATAAAATAAATAAGAAAGAATGTACCTGTTCAATTTCAAGTTCATATTTTGGAAGGTGCAAAACAGACTCTTTTATCTGGTTTCCAAAAGGGGGATGTCTGTTTAAAATCTGCAAAGATGTAAATCCAAGGAATCAGAGTCACCTGAGTAATTATGTTAGCAACAAAAGCCCCTTTCACTCTTGGTTCTCTACTGTCAGTGATGCCCAGAATAGCAAAAGGAAATTCCAACACTTTTACATGTTGCTACTGCTTCAGTTCAGTTAACAACCAATCACCTATCAATGACTACTCAGGTTTTATATGAGATGACTCTTCTATGCTGCACAAGCTTGAACTAAAACAGAACAAATGACAAGAAAAAACACAAAAGGAGCCAGAAATGATAAATCAAATTTCCAAAGTCAAAACAGAAAAACTCAAGTAAGATTTAGAAGTCTGTTATATCTTCCAGAGTGCTGGAAAACCAGCTTCCACAGAAAAGAAGCCAAAAGCCAAAGAAGCAGTCCTAGGGTAACACCTTCCCTAAAACAGGAAGTGCTTTGTAGATGACTTAGAAGATTCTTATTCTACTCCTATCTTGAACTTGCAATAATGTAAATTTGGGATTTTCATAATTAAGATACCCTAAGAGAAACTGTAAATACATATTCCCTTTTATATTTTTCCAACACTCCTAATAGAGAAGTGCATATTGTTCTTTGTTACAAACCATGTTAATGATGAAATTCTACACATTTAAGCATCTGCTTTCCACAGCCAGCCAATCAGTGAAATCATAATTCACATTAAATTTGCAACAAAAAACATCGCACACATTTTCAAGGAAAACCAGCAGTAGCTACATAGTTTTTTTAAAATTCTACTTGTTAAAATGAATAAATCACCTAAATATCTAAATTTTACAATGATCATATAGCAAATATATATTAACTATACTGCTTTTACTGCTAACAGTATTAATCCTCAGTATTTTCCCTATCATATCTATGTACAAAATAATTAAGTTACCAATTCAAGCTCTCTTGCATTTATGTCTTCAATTTTTTTAAATGACGTCAGCCCAGCATTTACCATAGCATTTGACAATGACACACCTGTGAAAAACATGTATACAAGTTTTATGCTGTTAAAGGACAATGAATAAACTCAAATTATTCTAACAACTGCATTACAGCAGGTAAACCCAAAGCATAAATAATTCTGTTACATATGATGCAGCTTTCTGCCCAGCAGATCACTAAACTTATTTTCATTTAAGTATTTAAGTATTAATTCATTTCTCAATTAGTAAAGAAAAAAAGAAACGCAATACAAACCAAACATAAAAATATGCAATATTTCAATGATGACAACTTCTCCATTTTCTACAGTAAAAAAGATTTTAAATCACTTTCTGCAGGAGTAAAGAAATGTGTTCTGTATATATATGATAAAAAAGCATGCCACGCAGTATTCTTTGTCTCAGAATGTTTTCCCTATTCAAGAAATTATTTAATTATGTTAAATTCACAAAGACCTCGATGTTTTTGAGCAAGTTAATAATGAAATTCACTGAAAAATAAGTATTTATTATAATCTTCTATGAGTCATTCCATCTTTAGCAAAACACTTTCCCACTACATGTAAGCCACAAAAGCAGAGAATTCCACGTACGCTTTTATTTCTCTTTGTGATTCACAGTATTTCCAGTGAGGTTTAGACTTAGCACAGCATATGAAAGTGCTTTTAACTGACCTGGCATTACAGCCTATTATAACAACTGCAATGATTGTAGGTAAAAAAAATAGTACCAAATACTTAGAATGAGTATTTGGATCCTTCTCACACAGTTCTGCTAAAGAACTTGTATACACATTCTGCTAAAGAGCTCTGCTAAAGAACAAGGCTAAGAAATCTGAAAATTAAGTGGGAAAACTCATTATATACTTTTAGATTGCTTCTTGGAAGACATTACTGTAATCTTATAAGAAAATACTTAACTCAAGAATTTAATAATTTAGAGAAACAGAAGACCTTTTTTCTTTTTATGTGTATTTGAACATCTTTTGGGTCTGACTTGGGGAAAACATCTTTTACCATCTTCCTGCTCCTTTGCAGAAGCTCTGCAGTCTGAATACTGAGAATTCTCACATATTACTTCTGCTAGAGCTGCTGCCCTGTTTCTTTATGACTGAAGCTGAAGATTAACTCTTTTATCCTAATTCCTAAAATGGTAGAAGGATTTCTGCCAGTGAAGAAAATACCAGATATAAATAAGACTTTTTATTTTCATCTATACTTCTGAGCAAAAAGAATAAATGGGAGTGGAAATAAAATCGAACAAGTAGTAAACGTCAGCAATCCTGTATGACAGCTGATCATTATCCTGTCTGTCAGAACAAGGAAACAGAAACCAAACCTACCATTCAGTAACAAGAGGGAGCATCATTATTGGACAGGAGCTGGAGAAATGCAGTAAGAATTCAACTGAAATATCAGTCTCAGTAAGGCCAAGTGTCAGTCAAAGAACTGCCACTCTTATAATGGAAATACTGCCTAATAAGGCATTTTTAAGGTTCAAAAACAGCACACTGAGGTAAGAGTATAAAAATTAAGGATCTCTGAATATGTTACATGGTATAAGCAAATTTCTAGGAACTTAATTCATTTAACTTCAGAAAGAAACAGAAGAAGATTAGCAGCCATAGGCAGAGGTTAAAAAATCACATCATACTACAGGCATCAATTCAGTGTTTGATTCAGGAAAAGAGTGAACTGTCAGAAGAATGTTCAAAAGAAGCTTGTGAGAGGAACACATGACACTTTGGAAGTTAGCAGTTCTTTGTAACATATGCTGCAAGAGCTATGACAGCATAAGAAAAAAGTACCCAAAAAAAGGAAAATTGGACAGAGATGTTTGTATATACACCTCTTATTAAAAAACTAAACATGACTTTATTCTAGTGAATATAGTGTACAGGGAAGGATTTGTCTACACTGCAAGTGCCATATTTATCCCACTCATCCTAACTCCACAGAAATGCTGAACATGAGGCAGATTCCTCAGATGATTGAGTCAACATTGCCACAGGTGTGGGGTAGTGGAAATGTGTTCCCAGCACTGTGCACTGTGCTCTGCACAGGCTAACAAGCCCTGCCCTTGCTTTGAATCCACATGAATGAAGCATTACAGCCTCTGCCCTTGAGCAGCAAAGCCTGTAAGGTACTGGACCCGATGGACCTCTGGGTTTAGCCATTCTCTAATTTGCAGATCTCTGTACTACACTGTTCCGTGCAGAGCTGATGTGTCTCTAAAGAAATACAGAGAATGCTGCAGTGAATTTTGAAAGCATGAAGTATGATAAGACCAGACATCAAAGCAGGAAGATACATTACTACCTCAAACAAGTCTGACTACATTTTTATAAAACAGAAGACTCAAAAATTTCTGAACTCCTTTTCAAATAATTATGAAAAGCCTGTACTTCCAGCCAGAAGTTCATTCAATAACAGGATACAGTGAAAGGAAGATCATTAGAAACTTTTGATCATCATGTGTATAAGAACCTCATGCATAACAAATTGATTTATATTTCACGATTCCTACCCTTGTCAATGTGAATTAAAAGGTTTTAATGCATACAAGTAAGAGGACCTACAGCAACAGCTGCCTGGAAAGGAAGGCATAGCCTAGTCAGGGACACACAATCACATCAATGTGGAATATGCCTGGGATACTGAGAGGAATATTAAAGAATTAGAACAATTCTGAAATACTTTGAAAGCCTTAAGAAAATTACTAAAGAGCTTGCTTTTGTTATGGCAGATTCTTCTGACAACTGTGGTACTCAATTGTGGCAAATAAGTCATTAGCAGACTAATTCAATTATGTACATAGATACCACAGAAATCAGCAGGCTAATTATGAGTTGTGATTCTTCGTCAAGATTACACTTTTATAATTTGTAACTAGTACCTACCAATTTTTTCCAATTGTTTAGACACATGAAGTGAATTTTCCCAAAGTCTGCACCTGAAACACTTTGCTAAAATCAAAGAGTTTAATAAAGCAGAGAAGTTGTTCTTAGATGATGCCAGAAAGTCAGATAGCCCTGTAAAAAGAAGATTGACTTATGTTAATAAACTGAAATGTAGCTTATTAGGATATGTACCAAAAAAAAATTAAATTTTACCATACATCTAGTAACTCTCAAGCCATTTCTAAATATTCTGCCAGTATCTTGTGTCAAAGTAAAGTCTTGAATAGGAATACATCCCAGCTGAGCCTGAATGAGACTGGAAAAAGAATGGGTTTGTAAACAAAGAACAACATCAAAGTTTTTAATGGGAAAAAAAGGAAATTCAGAATAGAAAAAACAAAATACAAGATCTGGTCCTATGCAAAATGACAAAAAATTTAGCAGGGACTTCAACAGCCATAAAATGGCAGTTTTTCAGTAAAAAAATAAAAAGGCAATATAATATTTACCAGTTTACTTTCATTTCTCTGGTTTTTATCTTCCCCTCCATTGGAAACCTATGCATGAAAACATACATATTTTCTACAATTAATTTTATTTATTGTTAAAAAGGTACTTTCAATTTTCAATGTATTTTTTAAATACCTGATAGTTATTCTGTCTTTGTCTTTATTCAAAGTGTTCAATATTTTCTTTTCATTTGTTCTTAACTTCACATCCACAAATTCTGTGCAGCTGGAGATCATTGTAATCTGTAATAATTAAAGTTTTTAGTAATTGTTTTAATTTGCCATTTTTTCTATCACTTATTCTAATTTTCTTTAAAGGACACTTAAGAAAATTATTGTCTCAACGGTATAACCATGAAGACCACAATCCATCAGTTGTTTTTAATACTGATCAACTTTCTTTTCTCTTCCTAAAAAGGCTAGTAATGAAAGGGGAAAATTTTTTTTTCAGCTTTTAGATTACTATTTCAGTTGAGTTATTTAAAATCAACCACACACATTGCTAACACTTTCTACAAGGCAAATACAAACAACTTTTTCTGTTATGTATTTTACCTTGCTTTCTTCACACTTTAACAACAAAGATAGTAGTGTTCTATTTTTTTCCCAGCAAATCTGTTTTACCATAGTATTTGCTTGAAAACAAGATATCTTGTGCTTCAGATAACAACTTGTTAGCTGAAAGAGGAAAGCTGCTTAAAACAGAGAGACAATTCCCTTAAAAGTAAAACCTGCTCTTGATGCGGCTGTTTTTTCAACAAATAAAACCTACTAAAGCAGAAAACATTAAGGCTTTTAATAAATAAAGAGAACAGTTTCAGCAACTTTGCATCTTCATAAGCAAGGTTAGTGAAAGAGTTGGACATCAAAAGATCTCAAACTCTCAAAAATACTCCATATAGAATTTAATTAGATGTATTCTCTAAACCTTTATACAAACAAAGCCTGAGCTCTTTGAAATAAATAACAGCTTATGCTTCTTTTCTCAGACTGTTTAAAAACAATTGAGCACATGTAATTTAAAAAAAAACCCTCAAATTACCAATTCATTTAGTGTCTCAGTTCCCTTAATTGTGAAAAACTGCTTCACTGTATCAAATGCAATGTAATACCACGCCATTAATCTTCCAGTCTCTGTAAAAGAAGAATATACCTTAAAAAAATAAGCAGGTCAAGTATATTTTGTGTCTTAGAGTTTTTTAAGCCACAAAATTAAATTAATTTTCTTATTACAGGCCTCTGTGAGATTTAGCCCCACTACTCAGTACATTATTGTCCCCAGCTGTGTGATGGACATGACTGACCCGATCACAGAGTGGCAGAAAGAACAATGTGCCAGTGGCAATTCTCTCCAATGGAGATTAACTCCCACTAACACACCAGGCAGTGAACTGTGGTTGCTAAGAAGCCAAACACCTCTAGCAGAGGACTCTAAAGAGCAGGTATTGATAAAACCTGTCCTTCCTTGCACTGTGCCACAACCAATTATCCCGTCACAGTGTTCTGCAATCTTCTAATCTGCAACAAATTTTCAGCAACAAGAGAAGATCTACTCATGAAACAAGATTAAGAGAATGAATATCCATGACTTGGTCAAGAAATTTGTCCAAATATTCTACTCAAAAAGTCCCTCAGATTTTACTCTCTACTACATTTATGTACTCTTATTAATGTCTCACAAGGGTAGCTGAGACCCTTCATAGTTCACTACTATTTCTACATCACTTCTGAAAATTGGTTTATTTGAAACAAGTATTACCTGTTGGTTTGAAATTATTTGCTTCATCCATCCTGATCAAATCAAAAGCTGATAAATCATTTAAGTTCTTCAGACACAGTTCTGTCAAAAATTTGAAAAATATTTTATGCATGCACTAAAAATACCTTATCCATGTACAAACCACAAACATCATCATCAAATGCTATGAATGCATACCCAAGTAATTCCACTGAACACAAGTAAAGGTTTGGGAATCCTCCTGTTAAAGTTGGTGGTTAACTTTTCTCTGGGAAAACTCACTGAAAGACAATTGATAAGGACAAGCCAAAACTCTTTTTCAGTAAGGCAAAAGTTGCAAAGGAAAAGAAACTAGATGCTGGAATGTAGGTTGCCATATTCAATTTTGAATGACAGAACAGAGAACCCACAAGCAGTTTACAAAAGACTTTTGCTACAGAGTTAACACTGAAACAATTCAAATTTCAAATACCCACAAGTATTCATGAATCCTTCATTAGAAATTTTCATGCTGTATCAGGTGCATTTGTATTTATTTCACTAAACCTGTTGTGTCAGGTATCTGCATAAGAATGACCAAAGTGCTTTTGTTCTCTCTTTTTCAAGACCAAGGCAACATTCAGAATTTGAAAGTCAGTTAGAACAGCACTCAAAGAGATAGTTCCCCTAGCAATCATTCACTTTACACATTAAATATATGAAAACATTATATACATTACTACAAAATATTTCATGTTGCAAGGAAGAGGAGCTAGTTTTTAACATCACAACTGCCACACTAAAAAAGCATTAATTGAATTTTTCTAGCACTATCTGTACATTTTAAACCATCCCTTCTCCCATAAAGGCTTATTTAGGTAGCATCACACTTCATTCCCTCTTTTCCTTTCAACCTACATGGCACGAATAGAAAACCCCTGATGTAAAAGACAGAAAAATATAGAAAACTACTGAAAGAGGCAAAATTTCTTACTGATAAGTACTCCTCTTTTCACTGTGTGCAAGTGAGAGTCAATGTCTCTCACATTTGGGGACTTCAAGTGGTAGCAAACACACTGTGTTCCGGAAGGCCCTTGAAACCCTTACACAATGAACAGCCTCAGCATCATTCCACCAAGCCCAAAATCAATCACAAACGTTTCCTACACAGTTACGTTAAAAACGTGTAAGTGGAGTCCAAGTACAAGCTCTACAAATTTCTGGGCATTTTATCTGTCCATGTTTCCATGGACCAGACCTTCCCTCCAGATATTTTAGCTCCAAAAGGTCTGGATGGACATGAGGACTTTGACTGAAGAAAGGAAATTGTGTTTGTAGATTTGCAGAACTTGATAGCAAGTACTCTTTTATAAATATACTAACATTTAAAGTACCAGAAAACTTACATTAAAATAAATTAACAAAACAAAACCACCTAAAGAGTTGCATGCTATTTCTGTATTTAAAGTTAATAGGCATCCATTCCCAAGTGATTTTATCCACTGTATGTTTTCTAATGGAATTGCAAATAGCTAAAATGCAATATTTTTTAAAAAAAGGTTAATAACAGAGTCTAAACCTTTTTTTTTTAAAAGGTTAATATTCAAGTCTTAGCAAAAAAAGCCTCTTTAACTCATGCAATTTTAAATTGTTTCTGGACAAGGCAAAGATGTTTACATTGTGTATCCTTTGTTTTCAAGGCTAAATTTATGAATGGAAGATGACATTTTCTGAAAAGAAGTTTTTTGAAAGCATAATAACAGAAATTAATGAAAGCAAGTGAGATCAATCAAAGGAAAATCAGGAAGAATGACAAACAATCAAAATTAAAGCGTTCTGCTCCATATTTCTGAGCACATATATGGAGATGAGGTACATAAAGGAATTTAATTACTTTTCTCTATAGGAGAAAAATTTTTCTACCACTTAAAAGGTACCAATAGTATTTTGAAAATATTAATAACAAAATAAAATAAATAACACACAGTAAATTACATTTGTTCTGCAAGTGGATCTATTGAAATTAATGGATATAGATAACAAACATGGGTGAACATGCCCTAAATTGTAACTGAAAAAAGCTAAGAAGCCACTTACCTTGTAATTTTGCTTCAATTCCAACTTTATCTAATCCAGATGAAAAACCTTGATGGCAAAGACAAAAGTTGTTTTAACCTGTTACTATCATACACTTCCTCCTCAATGTCATTACCCATTAAAACTGATTTGCTGATTTTTACGAAGCAGATAAATACCCCAAAGTGTAATATGTGGGAATATTTATTATACTGCAAACAAGTCAGGAGTCTTACAGGGTGTAACTATCTAAGTATCAGTAAGAGGCTGCTAGAACAAATGTGCAAAGGTAAAAGCTGCAGACATTCCTCCATGTAAAACACTGGAATCCTAAAAGTTTCAGAAACGTCAGCAGAAACTTCCAGGTACAGTTTTCTTATTTTGGAATATAGGAAGCCACCTAAATCGTAACATCCATTCAAGTACTAGATGTGCTATGTTCCAGCTATAAATCCTTATTAAAAATTGTCTCCAGCAATTACCCAATGACTTCAAAATCAGGCATACAGCAAGTGGGCAGGAACAAAAATATGGTCCAGCACATTAAGATAAAATGAAATGGATTGTGAAGCCGTAAATGGCTTCTTCACAGTTTTTAAATGTTATACCGTGCTGAAACTCCCACTGCTTATGCTAAAGAACAAAATGTTACAGGCCACATTGCACATCTTGTTTTCATCACATTATGAAATAATAGTCCATAAGAAAACTATTGAAACAAGTAATATCCTAATGCCATAGTTAGATGAATTAAAAAAGTAAAACCAAACAAACCATAGTGAGTTGGATTTTTTAAGGCTCTAATGTACAAGAATGTTGATCGTATCCATTCCAAAGCTACACTGACATCCGTGACAGTATGTAGCACTATTTCTGCATTTAAGTGTTCAACAAGGTGCCTGTGCAAGCTAGCACAAAAAAAGAAAACAAGAGTTTAGGACATTTACCAATGAGCAAAATAAAAAGTGCCAAAACTAATTTTTGGGAAGAAACAAAATCAAACAAACCCCTCCCCCCAAACCACAACTGTTCACTCTAATCAGTGAAATCGATAGAACACAGTAAGGATTATGTAAGTAATCAACAATGTAATTTGTTTATTATGGCATAATGTCTAACAAGCAAAAGTAAACTGTCAACTGTGAAGTTCCACATTTACCTGAAAACAAAGTTACATACATTTAAAAATTACAGCACAGACATTCTGTGCTCTTGACATTCTAAATATATTTGAAAAATTTAACATTAACAAAATTAAATTAGTAAAAATTTTCTATTTTACCTTTAAAAGTCCTAACTTTCCCACATATTTATCATGAGAATCTGTTAACAGCAAATACAGGTCTAGTATTTTCCAGACTCTATCATCTAGAAATTCAGAAACATGGGCTGCATTCAATTCCTGCCTTTTGTCTTTGCAATAAATACTCTTCCAGCTTCCTCAGTTTTCCAGCAGCAATCTAAAACTTTTTTTTTTGAGCGTAAGATGTCCTAAAGATTCTTTTGGCTAATAAAACAAAAGACCATTAACTACTGAATAGCTTGGCTTTATTTTCCTTAATTCTTTCTTGATTTCTTCTAAATAGACAAAAGCAGCAGCCTAAAACCCACATGAAGAAAAGCACATTCTGTAGACACAATGAAGTTTAGCTACTATCTACAGAGTCTCATAAAAACATACTTAGTTACCTGCTCTCTATTATATCAGCACCATTTAACATCTGTATATATCTCTCCCTGGTACTGCAACGAGTCATAATAACTGCTGTGGCGGTAGTGTCAAACTGAAAAATAGAACCCCAAATAAAAGCTGCTCTTTAGTTCTTAGAAAAAAACCACAGTTGAACATGCATCACATATCTGCTGAATCTACTAAAACTCTTTTCTCAAAATCCTGTCTGAAATGGCTATTGTATGCTAGTTTCCTACTTTCTCCCTAATCCTCATTCACTATGTAACCCAAATTTAATCTTCAGATCTTCTTCCACTGCAAGGTGAAGCAGTGATTTTTGATGGACAATACAAAAGCAAACAGATTTCTTTCTCAACAGAAAAGTTACCTAGGAGTATTTTAAGTATTAATAACCCTTTAAAAGCCAAATGCTGCAGTAAAATTCCTGGCATTGTACTTTCTTCCGTAAGAATAGCTTCTCCTAATTGGCCTATAGACAGCATCAATACAATAAAACATTGACTTACCTGAGGCCTTCCAGCTCTCCCAATCATTTGCAGAATATCAGTTTCACTGTACTCTTGAAACACTCCTCCAACATAATGCATTGTGGATTTTATAACCACCAGGTGTGCAGGCAGATTGACTCCCATAGCTAAGGTGCTAGTAGTAACTACATCAGATCAAAGTATATGAACACCATCAAAATGTCTGGCAGACTCTAATCAAGCAGCAAATAGGTAACTTAACTCTTGATGCCTAAGAGTTCTTAGTTTCTAATGGAATCAGTGGGCACCACAAAGAAATGATCTAGATTACAGACAAGTACTTGCATAACAGTTTCCATGTATGTGATCATCAGCATTCATTTGTCCTCATATTCTTTAACAAATTACATCCCAGATACTTTTACTTAAACATTCCTTTATATTTGGAGATAATCCAGAATATGATCCATGTTCAATATAACAGACACAAACAGAGAAACCTTACTCTTATTTCTTCAAGGGTCTGTATTTGAATAGAGCCATGGCTTCATCTTGCTTAGTAGTGGTCAGTATTAAGATATATTTTTTTAAGTCATTAGCATTGTTTATATCCATGGTACCAAACCAGAACCACCACCAATACTATCCCACAGAAAACATCAGTCAAGTATGTGGCAAGTAATCTTACATTCATGTTTCCTAATTCACTTTCTCCAGAGAATATATGGAGTGGCAAGAATTCAACACAGAAAGCCAGTCATATGGGCCAGCTGATATTACTATTCTGCTAGGAAAACAAAGGATTATTGGAATTTCCAGTTCTTTTAGAAATGAATCTACAAATCATTTAGTGTTGTATATGAGCCACACAGACAATTCCCCATAGGATCTGGATCTTTTTTTTACAGGAAAAGAAAGCCCAGATGAGATGAGACAATCACATCTCAGATCCTGTCTCATTTCACATAACAACAGATGGAATATTTCTTAGGGACCTCCCCATCAGTCACAACACCTTGCATGGGAATTTGAAAATAGCATCCTGCCCACCTAAGATGCATAAATGTAGACAATTACCTTCAGGGAAGCCACAGTTGCAAAGAAAACACCTTGGAAACTTGGAGGAAAGATTCACTAGCACAGAACTCCACCTCAGTGGGAGGGTTCAATGTTAGGAAAAGGAAACAGACATGGCCAGACCTACATGGACATAGGACGGGGATGACCTCCATGTGTGGTGAAAGGAAGATCTATGGTCTTTAGTAACAGTGCATATGTAGGCTCACAAGGTAAAGTACATGTGAAACACAAAAACACCTTCACCTGGATTTCACAACTTCCAAAGGTTAAGCAAACTATAGAATCATAAAATATTACTTCCAAACTGCAATCTTCTCAGAATACATAAATGAAATTTTGGCTAAGTTAATTTTACTTACAAAGTACTGGCAAGTCTCCTACAGTAAAAGCTCCTTCAATTATTTTTCTGTCTGAGATCTCCATACCCGCATGATGATAAGCCACACCATACGTCAGAAGGTCTGATAATAAAATTATTATATACATCATTTGACTAGGTTTTCTCAAGCAAAAATTCAATCACAGAACAGAGAAGTTGTAGGTTATATTTACCTCTCAGTTTGGAGTCCTTCAATGAATTTGCAAACCCCTGTAATCTATGCAACACACATAAACAACAACAACAACAACAAAAAAACAAATTAAAAAATATACATTCTTTGGTTATTTTCAACCACCACCTTTCCCATCCTCACAGAGAGAACAGACTGACTCTCTGGGCAGCTATTGCAGTTTTCTGAGCCTGGACATCTTTCCAAGTGACAACCAACAGTCTTTATGTGTTGTTCACATATAGCAAATAAGACCATATTTTAGGTCCAAAGCCAGGAGTAGCTTCCGCAGCTGCCATGACTAGGCAACCCTGAAGTAAATAATAATTAATATGGCTGTATTTATTAACAGTATCTGAAAAAGTAAAGACAACTCAAAACATTAGTAAAGTCACATCCAAATCAACTATTCATATGCTTAATCTTTGCATTACAAGGTCTCAGAGGGCCATAATAATTAGCATTTTTATGTTCAGAAAGCAGCTTTGAGAAACAACTTAATGTTTGTGAAAGGTATCTTAAAACTCTGAGAAGAAAATAAAACTTCCCAAGAAGAGCGCCAATTTACTAAAAAGAATGTCAACTGTGATGATGATTTTGTTCCATACTCCTCTGCTAGAAACTGTATTAGCTCAACAGCTTTCTCCACAGATATCACAGGTTTACTAAAATGTACAAACACTTATTTCCAATTTAAATAGAAAAATACCTTTGTTTCTGTTCTATACTCAGTAGAAATTTAGCATCTTTTGCAAGAACAGAAGCAGCTTGCTGCACTCCTTTTCTTGTGGCACAAAACTATAAATAAAAGATATTTTTTGAATCAACACTTTCAAGAAAGAAATAATTTCAAACACACACACAAAAAAAAAAAGCTGCTGTACCACAAGTGCTGGTTTTTGCTCCGAGTATGTTTGTATAATGCTAGCGATCTTGTAGTTAAGAGTTAAGTCAAATTTGAATTCTGTCTGATTGTCACTGCAAGGAAAACCAAGTACAATTTTGCGTAGCTTCACTGGTCGTTGATCCTCATCTATTTTCAGACACACAGCAGGCATCTTACTATCTGAAAGCCATTCTGCAATCTTTAAAAAAAGTAGAACAGAAAACATAAATTTCTTTTAATTATGCTCCAGCTCTAATAGCATCACAGAATAATTAACTTAGCTTTTTTCACGTGTAAACTACCAACACATTTTTTTATCTTTTAAAACCACAGGTGAGGGTCTGCTTTTTGCAGAACCAATATTTGGACTGAAATCTCAAATCTGTTGTGATTTGTACGTAAGAGGCAAAAATCACAAGCAGAAATTTAAAACTGAAGCATGTCCATACATGGCTGACATTTCCACATGGTTGAAGGTAATCTTACATTAGCAGCAGCCTCATAGCTGTCGTCAGATGACAGCTTAAAAATTACTATTTTGCTATCAATCTAGCATTGTAATTCCAGACAAATTTCATATAACACAACTCCACCAATCAAAATACAGTTAAAATGTAACTCTTACATCTTGAGTATTTGGGATTGTTGCAGAAACAGCTACAAATCTCAAGGGAGGAACAGTGTCATGTTTCTCTAAGTGACGCCAAAGAGAAGACTGAATAGTTTTCATCCGACTGACTACTACTTCCAAAGTTGCGCCACGGCTTTCATCCTTTATAACGTGTACCTATCAGGAATTTTAAAAGATGTGCTAAATATTTTCCAGTTACAATCTGGACATGTGCTAAATACATTTAATATTTTCTAAGGTTCCTTTTATCTTCACAAAAGATACAAAAGCAGTGCATAAATCCTCACTCATTTTCTTACCTCATCGATGAGAAACAGTCGCACAAGCTGGACTATAGAGTTGTCTCTCCACCTTCTAGTCATGCTATCCCACTTTTCCTTGGAGGAAAAAACCAACACATCAAAACAACAACAGAAGCTGAATGCCAACACAAGCCACAACTATAGTACATGGAGACATGCCTAAACTTTAATAAATCTTTAAACAGAAACAAATTAATTCAAGCTAATGCCATCTATGTTTCATCTGGCACATTATTATATTACTAACTTTTGTTTATATGAACTGAGAGTGTGTACAGCAGGGTGCAGACAAACAAAAGGATCATAAAATCACTGTCTATTACCAAAAAAAAAAAAAAAAGCAGTCCTTGCAGCATACAATTAGAGGACTGCTTATGTCTGTTTATTCTAAGTTCTTGTAAGAACTGGGAATGAAACCTACAGGTGTAGTGATAATAATGTCAGCATGATGTATTTCAAATAAATCATCCATCAGTGTGTCTCCTGTCAACTCCTTGCAGGTGAGTCCTATAGGTCCAAATTTTTCTTTCCAGTCATCAAAACGCTGACTGCATAGAGCTTTTATTGGAGCCACTAAAAACAATACCAAATAATGAGAATTAAATCAGGAAAACGAAATCTTCAACTGTATTAGAAATGTATGCCATAAGCTCTTTAGTAAGATGCCTTCTCGAATTTAATATCCCTAATCTTCTGCTTTGCTTCCAGAACCATAAAATCTGTAACTGATGTTACTGTTGTTATTATCCTGCTCCATGTGCACAATCAATGTTGAGCTTTGGGCCCTAGTTCTTCCCATCAGCAAGCAGAAACAGAACCCTTTAATTAAGATTATTTATGCTCTCTCTTAATCCTTTATCCTGTTGGGTTTGATTTTTTTTTGCAGTACCACATGGAAACAATCATTCAGCTATCAAAGGTTTTCTCACAGATGGAAGAAACCACAGGAAATACATCTTTTCTAATGGAAGATCATACAAATACCAACCTTTTCTCAGTTCAGAATTATTTGAATACTCTGCATTCAGAGAACAAAGTATAAGTGAGAAATCATCCAAGAGCAAGAGACAGACCTTTATTTCTTCTGGTACTCTATCAAAATCAAATGTACAGTTAGGTGTAGGGTCATATGAAGCAGCTAACACAGCAGGTAGCAGTTCTCATGAACAGAGTCCTAAAACAATCTACTTATGTATTTTTTTTCCTGAGAATACACCCTGTACAATTGCAGACTCTTTTTTCCCAGAAATCAGACATAAGGACAATAAGGACTGATATTAACAATACATGTAAGGCTATACTAGATGATTAATCTATATGGAAAATGCAGTGATTTAAGTGAAAGAGGCAATCTATGCAAGAGCCCTAAACAGCCCTAGTATAATAGATCTTGCAGTGATTACATTCTAGGTTAGTTAGAGGCACTGGAATATGAACAATTTCTGCATATTAGCTCACAAATGACCTCTAAAATGAAGAAATTTAAGGAACCAGTCTCTGTTTCAGAAAGAGGTGTAAAATCTCATAAGAGTATCAGAGAAATAATTAGCTCCAGCAAACTGATTAAGCTACCAGCAAGTAATTCACAAAATCACAAAGCTAATCATCTTCAGCAATGCAAGAATGAGAAAAGCAAGTGATTGCTCCTGCAACTACAGTCACTGGTCCTTCCATGTAAAGCTACTGGAAAACAACTCCACAGAACTACTGCAAGCTAATGCACATTTATGGGGCCACTGACAAACCAGGCACCAGTACTCACACCAGCAGGACATGGTCTGGTTACCACCTCTGTTCCAACATTCAGAAAACTGACAAGTCTCCTTCTCCATCATGGTGGAATCTGGAAAGGTCAGCAGATTTAACTCCACTAGCACCTAACCGCTTCCTTACTGCCAGTTCCAACCAACCAAGTTGTAGCAATTCTACCAAGACAAGTGGAAACTTGTCACCATACACTCAACCTGGTCCAGCTGACAGAGAGCCTGTAGCACATGCCTGTTTCTAAGATCAGTTTACAATACACAGTACAATCTAAAGCAACACTAGATTTATTGTAAGAAATTGAACAAAATGGAATTTAAAAAAAATATGAAGTTTTTGTAAATATAAGGATAAAACCTTTAATAGCAAGGCTGACAAACAGGTACAAATAAATTAAGACTAGGAAAAAATCACCAATTGAATCAAATTCACACAGTATTAACTCAGTTCTCCAGGAAAGGAAAGAAAAAAAGTGTAACTGGTGTGAGTATCTCCAAGTATTTTCATATCTCCCCACAGATCAGTTGAATTCATGAAGATCACAGTTCTGGTGCCTCTGGCGTAGTATTCAGAAAACAGCAGGAAACTTTGCCAGGTAAGTGAATACTGGAAAATTTGATCCTCATCTGAGAGCAACAGCCAGCCATACAAAAGATAGTGTCAGCCAGAAACCACACACTAAGAATTTGTTTTAATTTCGTTTGCCTCCTCCTACCTTTTTGTGTACATCTCGCCTTCTTGGAGGACAAACTTATACAGGATTTCCTAATTTTTATTTGTATAGGCAATGCTGAATACTACAACTACAAAGTGCTGCTAAATACTAATAATAGTTACAATGGTACCACAAATAAACACTAAATCAACTTTTTGAAGAATGAAGCAGGTTGTGATATCTTAATGTATTTAATCTCAATATTATTCCTGGACTCACTCCAGATCTCCGCATTCCCAGAATGATATTTTCTTTTCTGTCACCAAAATATTTAAAGCTGCATAATACTTACTGTAAACAACTTTAATATTTAACCAAGGCAGTGGGGCTTCCATGAGTAATCTGGTAATAGCTAGTTCGAACATTACAGTCTTTCCAGAGCCAGTTGGAGCACAGATCACAAAGTTCCTATCTGTATATAAAAGCTAGGAAAGAATTGCCAAGTCCTGTTAAGTTTTCAATAATGACAAATGAAAGCTTTGCATTACTGTGCTTCCTTTCCACATATTTTATCCTTCACCATCTTAGAAGCCAAGTGTGTCCATGTCAAGCTCCCTCATTCTCCTCTGACAAGATTGATTCTTCCCTCTTTCCTCCTTCACAGTGTCACTTACCCATGTCACTCCCTCACCCACCCTTCCTCCTCCTTGCAAATATATTACCAATCTGTATGCATAAATATAATTCTCATCTTAACATAAAAGTATTTTAAACTGAGAAAAACACCTTTTAAAGTTCTTCTGGTCTCTTCTTCCAGCTAAGCACAACTCTGATTAACTATTCACTGAAGAAGTTCTAGATATATTATAGTTTTCTAACTCCTTTTATGCTCTGAATATCAAAGTCCCACTTAAATTTATCTACAAAGCACTACTTGCAGCTGCAGTTTATGTTCCATACTTACATCATCCAAAGCTTTTGACTGTGCATAGTTAAAATATGGGAACTCCTTAAAAATACTTCTAAATTGGGTTGCTTGAGAGCATTAAGGAATTTAAAATACGAGAGCATAAATTATAAAATTGTAGGAATGTAAATGCATCTTGTCCTTGAAATCTAAATGCAAAATTAAAACATTCCACAATATTACACAGGCTTATAAAAAGTTATTCAAAAGTAACCTCTTAAATGATTCAGTAGTCTTAGATTCTTGGTGTGCCACACATTCCGTATCACTGAAAAAAACCACAACCTATTTGAGAGGTCTCAGGATTATACCAATAATCAAGAACCTCCTCCCTGGCACAGGCTTCATGGCATGGCAGACAGTCATGGAATGTGAAGCTGCAAGGGACAAACCAGATACATGAACAAGCAGAACACTGCTCTTAGCCTATCTAAGGTGTCAGTGGTCATATATTATTTGTAATGCAACAAATACAAAATATTTAGCATAATAAAATAGGTATTTTATGTTATTGTTATGTCTGTATGCATAGACATAACAATAACATAAAAATACCTATTTAAAACCCCTGCTCTAAATAAGTGATTTATTTTTAAACTGCAAAGCATTAATGATCCTTAATTGGTATATTCACAACAATGGAATCCTTACTAATTTTGAAAAACGTGACTTTTTAAAGCAATTTACATGAATTTAAGGTGCCTAAATGTAGACATTTCCTCTTCCTGATATTTAACCTACCATTTGACAGGTTCCTAGAAACAAAATATTGAAGAGTGTGTAAAAAACACAGAAGTTTGACAGATATAGACGAATACTTGATTATATTTCATGTTCAAGGCAGGGCCAAGAAGAAAGAAAATTATGGTAAAATCTGCTTAAATAATGGAAATACAGTATAGGCACACTACAACACAGGTACAGACCAACAAGGAATACGTTAAATTAATTTTCTTCTAAGAAAATGGGACAGAAGGTAAGATACAGTTTTCTTATAAGCCTAAATAAGAATTAATTTTTCCTTTATTTAAAGTGTATGGAGATACATGTGTGTTTGCATAGAAAATGTCTGA
This sequence comes from Geospiza fortis, assembly GCF_000277835.1. Classification (NCBI taxonomy): domain Eukaryota; kingdom Metazoa; phylum Chordata; class Aves; order Passeriformes; family Thraupidae; genus Geospiza; species Geospiza fortis. The sequence goes on from NW_005054336.1 coordinate 2,579,632, forward strand.
AATATATATTATGCAAATTAAAATTTTACATTTTATATTTTAAAAAGAAAGTTTTGAGGATAAAATTTGAACATGTGAAATAAGAACAAGCTTTCTTAGGAATGAATGATCTACAAGTTGTCTTATTTCAGTCTTGCTTTGGAAGTCAAAAGAAACACCTATTGAACATTTGATTCCCAGCATTATGCTACAAATTGAAACTATTACAATGTAATGCATTAATTTCTATGGCTACAAATCAAACACAGCAATTTTGCAAATGTAAAAGCACTGTAATAAAATCAGGAAAACCAGATCCAGCAAATACAAGGATACGTATTTCTGTAACAGCCCTCAAAATTTCCAATTTTCTTCCTGTAGCTCCTAAAGAAGTAAAAATAGTACATTTATAAAATAAGATTTATTTTCAACCAATAACCATGAAAAGTATCTTCCTGACCCCAAGCTGTGTATTCTGTAAGGAGCTTCAAGGCTGCAACAAGGTCCACGTGATAGAAAGGAGAATTTGGGCTAGGGCAGGGACGTCACTAGCTCATCATTTAAAAAGGCCATAGTGGTGGCCTTTTGATGAACTCACTTCAGTTTAAGGGTATCTTGCATGTACCAGAGACTCTAAACTTGATGCAGTATCTAGTTGTGGTCTCAAAAGTGCCAAGAAAGGGATAATCACTTCTCTAAACCTTTGTTACTGCAGGGACACACTGCTCAGTCAAGTTCAGCAAGCTGCTCACCAGGCCCCCGGCACTTCTCCACGAGCTGCCCTCAGTCACACCATCCCAGTGGAACCCAGGGGCTC
>NW_005054336.1:2580670-2586260 GCF_000277835.1 Geospiza fortis
TGCTGAATTTGATGAGATTGCTGTCAGCCCCCTGCTGCAGAGCTCCCCTTGCTGCTGGCACATGGGCAGTGTGACCCATTCACCATCACCCTCTGAGCCTGGCCAACCACTTTTACACCAGGCAGTGGCTGATGCACTCCTAGTGCCCCACGTGGGTACCAGAATGCTGTGGAAGTGCTTTCCAACCACTCTGTGGGATGACAACCCTTGCTGAAGGCAAAGTGAACGGTACCCACTGCTGTCCCCTCACCCACAAATTGAATCACCAGGCAATCAGACAGGAATCTCGCTTTTCATTCCTGACCTGCTTCCAAATCCCATCCTAAGCCACTGCTCTGCCCTACATTTTTCTGCTAGAACTAATCTTCTACTCCATATTTCTGTAGTAGTCACGCATATAAGGTACATTCCACAGGTGTGTCATGTCCCAAAAAGTTTAAAATCTAGAAATAAACTGCACTTAGTTAAAGACTATTAAAAGCCAAAAATAATTTCTAAACCACGGATTTTATAATTTCATCAAATTCTCACCACTTCCCTCCATTTTCTAGGTATTTCCTACTTAAAATATATTTCTACAAAGATACAAATATAAGCCACACCACAAACAGACATTTAATTTTCAATTTCTGTTTTCAAATGAAGATGAAACTCTTTACCACACAAAGTGACAAGGCTGGTTTTTTTCAAATTGCTGAGGAGATGTGAAATGACATTTTCAAACAGGTTTACATGTCTTAGAGCTTCTGAAAATGTGAATCTTCTTCATAAATTGTTTAGCCAGTTCATATTAAACAACAATGCAATCAAGTTCCACAGGACTGCGATACATTCTATCCATTTTAGCCAATTATCTCACTTTGAGCTGGTGGGAAAATGTTCTTCACTCTACCTCAGATCTTGGATACCCTTTATTATTATATACCAAAGACAGACAATGGACTATTTTTCTTGAAATAGCGTAAAAATAATTACCTGTCACATCCAGAATCTCTGAAGCATTAGAAAATGATTGAATTTTAATTCCATTGTCAGACACCATCTCCTCATTATTTACCCTATGCAAAGTAAAATCTGAGTCTTTAGTTATTGAAGCATGATGATTATTTCTCAAAAAACCTTCTTTTATCACTTCTTTCATGTTTTCACTTGTATTTAAGTAAGTACCAATTTCTTTCACATCAACAGAACCAGCTTTAAATTCTGTATTTTTATGCACATTTCCAGACTTTTTAAATAAGCTGCAAAAGATCCAAAATTTTCATTAACTTGTTGTAATGTTACAGTTTATCTAATATTTGATAAATACTAGATACACATTTGTATTAGCAGCAGAACTAGTAAGATAAATAGTAAAATTTTATTTAACCTGACCTAAAGACTCCTTTCAAGATACATTTTAACTTCACTTTCATTCCATAAAGAACATGAAAGAATAAATTGCTTGTGCAGATGGGCTCTGACTCATAATAGCAGATTAATTCTGAGTTTCTGCATAATTAAAACCAATAGAGACATCCAGGTTCTGAGGAATGGGAGGAGCTGGACACAGAAGAGCAGTTTATTGACAAAATCTCTCCTCCCAGGCAGCACTGAAATCACACTGAGAACTGCTCAAGGTATTCCTTACCAGCTGACCTCTGCTCAGCAAAGCAAATTATCTCAGCCCTCTTCCTTGTCACCATGCAGATAAAGAATTCAGAGCAGTATTTTCCAAAAGCTTTGTTATCTAAAGACTTATTTAAAATTTAAGCAACAAACTGATGCTTACTTTTCTCATGAATGAGGCTGAGCTCAGGACACATTTAATTAAATTACTAAAATATTGCCAAAAAGAAACATTTTTTTTTCCTTACACTGAAGAATTAGCATCTGGAGCCTGCTAAAGTACCTTCAGTTGAAGGATCCCAAACTTGTGTTCAAGAGATTTATCTAAAATAATATGATTCTACCAGTCATAAATTGTCTGAGTTGACTGGACACATACCTTTTTCTTAATGTTGAATGGACACTCTCATCATCACTGTTTTCACTTAATGTTTTATTTTGTGGTTGCTGAAAAAAATCTATTACTCTTTTAGATTTATTTTCATCAAAGGAGAGAAAAGATGAAACCACTTTCAGATTTTCATGCTGAAAACTAATTTTATCTCTTTCTCCTAGACTTAGTTGTAGGACTTCCTTTTCAGGGGCTATGCCAAAATGAACAGGTGTTGATGATTTATCTTCTCCTTTCTCTGTGCTGCTCTTACATTGTTGTATAAACTTCTCATGCTTGCTCCCCCCTACAAAAATGATAAATTATTATTTAATATTCATATTCTTATTCACAGTTATTTAATCAAGTACCTTTCCCACAGAATCAGCCAAATTCACATCTATTATACAAACTGATGTTTCTATCTTATTGCAAGAATTTTAGTGTGTATTTTATGATTCATGCTAACTAATGTAATGCAAGCATTGTCAATTAAAAAGTTATAAAAATAAGGTCCCTTTCTTTCTTTCCTAAAAATAAAGGATAAAAACTATTCTTCAGAACTACAAAATAGTTTGTATGACAGAACTCTTCACCCTGTCCCAGAATAAAGATGGTCTTTTAAAAAAATGACACAATGACCAAGCTTGAAGTTCCTGCTACAAACAGCTGACATAACCACTGCAATCTCAACAGTCAGAGTTGCTGATGTTGGTGACAGGCTGGTTTCATAACCTTCTTGGTTAATTATCACATTTTGCAGGGTTAATTCTCAGTAGAATCAGTGTCCTGATCTGGCTGACCAGATCAACAAGCATTGCTGTTGGCAACAGGAAGGGAAAGGCACAAACAGAAACAAGCAACTAAATGCAACAAGATAACAACAGCTCTATTTTGCTGTCTTATTTTCAATGTTATCCATCTAGAAACTCAAAATTACAATGCCCTGTTTGCGGCATAACCCCAGCAAATTCTAAAAACATCAAAAAGCTTGCTTGAATAAGTAGCTCTTAATGGAATTATTTCTGCATAAAGCAGAAAAAAACTCCCCTTCTGTAGCAGCTAATAAATGCACAGATCTAGCTGACAGAGATAAAGAAATGACATTCTTTAAAATAAATTTCCTTAAGATAATACTGAATGTCTAGGAATATGCCACTTAGCAGCAATTAACGACCAGATTCAAATTTGGCCATCTGATCCATTTGATTAAAGCCCCAAAAAAGGGAAGAAAAATTGAGTTTCATATAAACACTCTGTTCCTTGGGTGGCAGACAGGCCATCAGATCCATGCGACAACATTATGCTCTTACAGCCACTTCCCACTGTGTTACAATGCTTTGTGGAACAATGTGCAGTAACTGAAATTTTGATTATAGTTCTTACCTTGCACACTTCTGCACAGCAAACTTGTGGCATGTTTATGCCTAAAGAGGACTGCTATGCTCCTGGCACATCTAACACCATCATTCTCAACTCAAATACATTCTTTGTCTCTACTTGCATACCTAGAATATTTCATATTTCACAGCAAAAGAGGAATGATCTGTCACACTAATTATTTGTTGAGTAATTTAGTATCAATGTCAAGTAATATTTGACATTGTCTGACACTAGTCAGACTTTGCAGTTGTGAGTTTATGGATGCACTTGATCATCCTAAACATCTTTTCCAACAGTTGCAATGATTCTGTGATTCTATTCTCTGATACTTTACCCATATGAGTGTTAGCTGAGCTTTTTTCCAGTTCCCTCTGTAAATCCTCTGCAGCTGGAATTTCAGCAATAGCTGGAGCAGGTGCAATAAACCAAGTATTACGATCTTCATTTTCCAGACACCTATTTTTAACACACAAATGTGAGGTAAAAGCATGTTTTAAGCACCCTCCACAACAATTAGCTCAAAATCACTAGTCATAAATAACCTAACTTCTGCTAACCCTTATTTCTCATAGCCCTAAGATACACCTGCATCATTGAATGTGCTTGGAGAAACATTTCAAAGTATGGGTTATGGAACCAGAAATGTCTAGCCACACATTTCTATCAGTGGACGAAAATGTGAGTCATAAAAAAAACCACTGTTGCAAAATTATTCAATTTGGAAAAAAATTATATATATATAATAATAAAGATTTACCTTTGTCTCATATCTGGTTTTTCATAAAATAAATTATCCAGTGAAAAGACCATGTCTGCAGAGTTGAACATTTTTAGATCAAATGTGAAGTCTCTTAGTCTGCAAAGGGTAGCACAAGAAAATGTAAAACTGCAATTACTAGACTTGAACTGTCTAAAGCAATACAAAGTTTATTAGTTGTAAGTGCCAATTTCTATATTGTTTAATTTTAGAGCTCTTGACTGCATTCTTAATCCTTCTTCAAATAGAGAATCTCTCTCCTGATATAATGTGGTTCCTGTTCCTTCCGCTAAAAAAGCCCTATAGGGCAGCACTTGAAGCAACATTTTACTATCATGACATATCTGGGAAGAAAAAGTGGGTAGGAATGAAGATCCAGATAAAGTTTATGTTAGTATTTAAATTCTAATAATAATGCTAAAATTCAACCTAGAGAAGGCTACAGAAGAGGTGACTGAGGGGACACACCACATTTTTCAACTTCCTCATGAGGGGAAGAGATGGGCAAGCACTGACGTCTTCTCTGTGGTGGCCAGTGACAGGACCCAAGAGAGTGGCCTGAAATTGCGTCAGGGGTGGTTTAGGATGGACATTAGAGAAGGGCTCTTCCCTCAGAGGGTGTTTGGCACTGGGACAGGCTCCCCAGGGCAGTGGTCACAGCACCAGCCTGACAGAGTTCAAGTGTTTGGACAATGCTCTCAGGCACAGGGTGTGAGCCTTGGGGTGTCCTGCACAGGGCCAGGAGTTGGACTTGATGATCCTTGAGTCCCTTCCAACCCAGCATATTTTCTGATTTTATACAACTGCAGCCAATATTCTTTTTTTCCAATTGTTTTGTTATGATCACAGTCTGTCAAGTTTTTGCAAAACAAAATTATACTGTTATCTAAAAAAATAAAGTTATACTGTTACCCCAAAAATTATTTTAATTAACAATTAAAAGAAGAAAGAAAAAACGGCAGGTGTGGGAGTGGTGGGGAGGAGCCCAAAACGTTTCCAAGATAGCCAGGAAACAAAGAGTCTTTTCCACACGCTCAATGCTGTTGGATTCCACAGGGAAAATGCATATTCCAGATGGCAGAATGAGGGAGTAGGTGTTCGCAGGAGCAGCACAGACCAGTGAATCACATTTACTGAGAGGTGTTTGCCAAATCCTGGGAGCAAAGACCTCCCTCATGTATCTGCTTTAACAAACACCTTACTACAAACATTGCAGGCCACGAGGGAATTTGCTCAGTTTTGAAGCCACTTTACTTTTCACCTCCTTCCTCCTAAAACAAATCCTTTTCCTCAGTACACTTATTTCTTCACAGCGCTCCCTCCAGGGGCCCAAAGTGAAGGTCACAACCTTTAAGGGTGCTGACCCAAACAAACCGCAAGTGCCCGGTGCCCCGGCGGCGCAGAGCGCATCCCCGCCTCACGCCGCGGCTCCCCGGGCCCTGCGAGGCCCTGAGGCCCTTCACGGCCAGGCC
>NW_005054336.1:2586350-2588618 GCF_000277835.1 Geospiza fortis
GGGCGCGGGGCCGCCTCACGCCCGCTGCCTGCCCTCTGAGGGGCGGCCCGGGAGCAGCACCTGACAAACCCCCTACTCGGAGATCCTCTAATGGGAAAGAATTGGCCTAAATTCCCCATAAAAACTGCCAGAGAGGAATGTGCAGACACTCCACTGGTGCTGGATTTAGAGCTTGTCCAAGAATGGATTTATTGGGAATTAGTCTCTCGAGAAGTCCTTACTCACTTCAACGCTGATGGAAATTAGAATAGGCAGCTGATTCCTGAGCCATACAACTCAGTTAGGAAAATTATTCCTGGAGGAAGAAATAAAGATAGCGAAAATATTGATCCTTTTAGGGGATTTTTGAAAATAATAAGGTTTTTTTCCTTGCTTATCAAATGGTACAATAAAATTCTTCAAGTTATATGACTTGAAACAATATGACAAAGTATTTGCAAAACGCAGAATTAGGTCACTTACCTTGCTCCTCCCTGAAATACTGCAACATAAAATTCTGGACTTGCCATTAGAGCATACCTTTTGAACTAGCAAATTTTAAATAAATGGCACAACTGTCTAAGAAAGTCTAAATTTTAAGCTGGTTCAAAGCTTCATGACATTCAACAAATACTATAGAGGCAGCTACTGTAAATATGTATTTCCTCATACATAAATAGATGAAAAGGAGAATATTTTCTCAAATATTGATTGATTTTAACATAAATAATTTTTATTTAATCAAGTTTTTGGTTTTTCTTTCTTGAAAATATTAATTTTTAACTTTCCATTTCAAATTCTTAGACATTGTGTATATTTACTTAAAGTCTGTTCACTCAAGTTGTCCAAGTCCAGATCAATTAAGACCCAGGTCAATGCAAGAAATACTATGTGTATTTTTACTATCTAGTATATATTCATGTCTTTCCTTTAATTTATTCCTCCTTTTAAAAGACTTGCATCCGAATTGTGTCATATTACACTATTCCGATTTTTATACCACACATTTAGATGCTTTAACCCACCTTCCCATCTAATTACTGGGCAGACAGCCAAAGGTGAGAAGCACTTCATTCCTACTTCCAACGTGACAGGATCTTGGCCAGCACAGAATAGCAAAAGATTTTATAAGGAGTTTAGAATACAATCAGGATTGATAATGAACCCATTGTCTGAAATTAGATTCTGAAACCATCAATCTTATTCAGTAATCTGAATACAAGTGGGAAAATGTTTGTGCATAAGCATGCAGTAAGCATTCATTTTTTTGCTTACAATAAATTCTGAAACCAGAAAGCATTTTTCCTTCTTACTATTAGTGAATGCCTTCTTTGAGTCTGGCCTCAGGCAAGTTTCCATCTTAGTTCACAACATCTGCTTTTAGCTGACCAGACTTTAATGTTTAAAGCCATAATACAAACAGTTCATTTTTTAAAGCTATTTTTTTCTTCGATTCCTTTCCCTAGGTGACATCTCCCTCAACACACACACAAATCACATAAAATATATAGCAAAGCAGTCTCTCAACTGCTCTGAGACAGTTTAATTTTTGATTTTCCCCAAGCCTAACATCTGATCTGCCATATGTTTTGAGTCTTTCCAGCTCATGGAGATCACATACTAAGTCATAAACTTGCGTGTTCTGGAGCAACACAACTAGAAAATCATGAACACCAGACATTGGTCAGTGATCCATATGAGAACAGAATAATTCCATACTTGCTAAATACAGGGCTGTTAGAACATTCAGTTTTCTCCAGAACTTACAAACTGAACAAATCAGCAAATTAAGGGTAGAAAAGTAGGAAGATGTGAGCTCACAATTGGTGCTGACTTCTCTCAGTTTCCTTTCTGAGCTTTATCCACAATTTCTGAGACGCGACAACACCACTGGTCTCTAAAAGCACCCTTCCTCATGGCAGAAATCACTGGGAAATGTTAGAAGGCATGAAATCACAGGCAACCCCTGAACTGCATGACTTTTATCAGTGCTTGAGGTGGTTGCAATCATTAATTTATTAAAGAAATTGTAAAACTCAATAATTTTAAAAAAAATTGCACCTGTAACCTTTTCCAGTAAAATAAAATACAAACGGAAATACAGCAAAAATGAAGTTACGTAGTTAGGTGAGGAAAACGGAAATTCCTTCCATTTTATCATGTTGGCTTTGATGGTTTTACACTAACACCTGAAGTTACTCCCGTGCACGAGTGTTTCAAGGCCGGGTGTTGGGAGAGCTGAGCGCGCTCCCGCGGGGCCGCCGCAGTCCCGCTGCGCGTGTCCGCCCC
>NW_005054336.1:2588772-2606254 GCF_000277835.1 Geospiza fortis
TCCCAGGGCGCTGCCGCCAGCCCCTGGCCGTGCCCGGCACACGCTGCTCCCAGGGCGCTGCCGCCAGCCCTCGGCCGTGCCCGCCACACGCTGCTCTGCCCAGTTCAGCTCCTAACTCTGATTTTTGTGCGGCTAAACGAAAATAATTTTAGCACTATTGTTTTTTCATGGTGAGTTGGAGAAAGTGTTCTTTTCTGTACTTTTTTACCTTTGTTTCCTTTTTCAGTTTCTTACCCATACACGTTTTGGGGTTCTTTTTAACACTTTTAAGAGATGAACCCTCCCGTACAGACTAACCAAGAACTATTTTCATTATGTATAGTATTAGGCTCATGCTTCAAATTAACAAAGCAAGCACATTCCACATTTACAACCCCACCCTGAACAAATCTTGTCACATACACACACTTATTTTATGTCCTATACTGATTAGAGACAATAGCAATTTTGCACATAGACAAAGGGGATACCATATTGAGTAGAGACTTAATAGTTCACGTAGCTGATACTTTTACAATTCCTGTTTATCTAATTCAAATGCTCAGCTGATAAAATAAGACATACACAGAAGGTAAGAAAACGAGATTAATGCTGCAGTGATGTTTGCTCTTTTGCAATGCACCTCCTAGAAGCCAACTCATTGCTGCTTCCCTTAAAAATGAGACAAAAATGTCTCACTGAAAAGTGTCCATGGAGTCTGCTTTTGCACAGATGACAAACCTGAAATTTATATCTGCAACCCCTGATTTGGAAAATATCTGGCTATTTTCATCTTGTCAATTCCAACAATATATTTTTTTTAAGGTAGAGATGGAATAGATTTTTTTAAGCTAGAACTATTTTGCTGAAGCCAGCTCTCAACAGAAATACAGCAAATGCTCTTATTGTTTATGCTTTTTGTTTTAAATTATTATGAATCAATTCTGCTTTCAGCTATACAGCTAACATCTGGATTCCAGATCATCTAATGGTTCATGCCCTTTGAAAATGTTTCCTGTCAGCAAGATTTCTTGCTTTGGATTGGGAATTAGAATTCTATAATTTAAAAATATCCAGAACTCCTGAAAAGTAGCACTTTTTTAGAGTTCTTCCTTTAAACAGATTAAGTGTACTAGGAAATTATAGATTATTTCCCTAGAATAATTTTTTCATTTGTAAAAAATAAATATTTGTCTGTAGTCAAGTAACAGATGAAAATTTGTGAATTTTGAAAATACAGGTCTGATATATAATGAATGTTTAGAATATATTTTGTTTTACACATAGCTTTTTTATTTCCCAAGAAAGTTCACATTTTTTCAAATGAGGTTTATTATTCTGGCAAACAATGATTTGAGGAAACCATGATACTATGGCCACTTACCAACTATATGTCTGATTCCTCCTCAAGGGAATTTATTTCCTTGGCTTTGTGTCCGCTCCATTTTGTTTGGAAGAAAAAAACCCAAACAAATATTTTAGGTACTGTTCTCTTTGAAATGCTCATCCAAATATTTCTAGAAAACTTAATCTTCACTTTCTGCCTTCACATCCTAACTATTAAATTTATACTGAGTAAGGTGGAATAAAACAACTCAACCACAAAGAGTGTTTAAAGCAGCAGTGTGATCCATATGCAAAGTGTGGGGGGTCCAGCCAGTATGATTAATGGCTTGATGTAGTCATGGCTAAGACACATATGTATTCCAAAGATAATTCTGTTAATTTGAAACTCTCTTTCCTAGAATGACAGCCTACTTAGTCAGTTATTTCTAATAATCCTCCATACTGTAGCTATGCTGTGCATTTTAAGTTAAACAGCAACAATATGCCAATTAAATTTCTGCAGACTATATGATCTGAACACCCTACAGATCCTTCACTCTTTCAAAGTAGGTCCGTGTATACAGATTTTGTTTGATCTCTGGTTCGTGTCAACCTGGTTTTGAAACATACCATAACTAGAAAATGTTTCTTTATGATATGTTAGTTATCAGGAATGTGATCTACACTGATAGAGGAGGAAACAAGTTCATGCACTGATCTTTCTTCAAAAATGAAATTTATTCTCCTTGCATTAAGGTAGAAACCATACATTCTTCAAAGTTTATATTTTCTCCCTGTTTCAACTTTCATGATCACTGCCTTAAGCCTTATGATTTTAAGTGTACTAATTCAATGCTTGATAATATAATATATTTACTGATACATCATAAGAAGGTTAAGTGCAAAACTGTGTGTCTTGTACACAGGTACAAGACAAGGTGATCTAGTCCTGAGGAGGTCATTGGGATATTATTGCAGTGCAAGTAATACACAACAGAAAGTACAAGTGCAGAAGTATTGTGCATCCTTGCAGATGATGGAATGGACACAAGTCAACCCTCCTGACTCATATCAGATACTACGAAATTGTATTTTAGAGCACTGGAACCAAATTGATGTAGGAACTCAACATGACTTGACCTTTGAAACTGTTCTCTTGTAGATGCAGCAAGACGCAACAACACACAAGAATAACACAAGTATCTGATATAAGGATAAGGATAAGAAGAAATGGCCTCAAACTGCACCAGACAGGGCATAGATTGGATATTCTTCATGGGAAGGGTTAGCAGGCATTGGAACAGCCTGCCCAGGGAAGTGGTGGAGTGACCATCTGTTGGAGGATTTAAAATGTCTGCAAACATGGTTCTTAGGGATATGGTTTAGTGGTGGACTTGGCAGGGCTGAGTTAACAGTTGGACTTGATGATATCAAAAGTCTTTTCCAACTTAAAGGATTCTATGGTTAAGTTATCTGTTCAGTACTTCATCACAGTCCATGGGCTCACTGCCCTTCATTGCAAATCTATGCAATTCCATTGCACAAGTCTCAAAGGCATTTGAACAGAATATTTTTTCCCAACTCAACCAAATTTGTACCACTGTAAATTCCAGCCGTATTGTATTTTGGAACTGAAAATCCTTGTGAAACAGTATAATTCAAAATTTTAAAGTATCAAGTGTCTTACATTTTGGAATGCAGTAACTCAATACAGATGTTCAGATTCCAGTTGGGGCACTTGAGGCAATTGTTCCTGATATATTCTGAAAACAAACCCCAAAACAAAACAAAAAAATTATATGAGAAACAGCAGAATAGAATGTCTGAGTACACTCACATTAAAGAACTTGTCCATCACCAGATGGGTTTGTTCCAAGCAAACTGTGAACTCCAAACAGCTGAGCATCTCAGGAGTAGGCACAGTACTAAATAGAACACATTCTGGGAAACTTCCAAACTAAGAAGTAAAGACAATGACTGAAGCTTGGAGACTCTCATCATCACAAAAACATTTGAGTACAAAATCCCACTGTACTTTGGCACAAAACACTGAAGATGGTTTACACAGACTCAACTTATCCTCAAAGTAGCACAGCTGCTTTGGTGACAGTGGAGAACCTGAGATATCAACATGTTGCAAAGAAAAACTTCTGTCACACAGAATTTTTGATAAAAATGGAAGAGGCAGCAAGGAGCACAGCTGAAAAATGCAGTATGTTGACACACTACCAAAAGAAACAGAGTTAGATATGAAACACTTTTATAACAAGCTGACTACTGACAACGATACAGAAAGTAGGTGACAGCATTTCAAAGTCAAGACATTCTACATACTTGTTGATGTGTTTACAACATAGATGAAAGAGCAGTTTCAAGATTTCACAGAGAAATGCAGTCTGACATGTTGACATTGATAAAGTTTTTAAAACATCTTCTCATATAAAGCCTCAAAGAAAACTTTGTAATTTGCATATTTAGTCCAGCTATTCACTAATCAACCCTTTCATGTATTAATTCAGACCATACAGACCTATTGGTAAATTTTGGGTTAAGATGTTCAGAAGAGGACAAATACATTTAAATACACAAAGAAAAGATGGAATGATCACTGGACTTTGTCTACAGAATAATTCAGGGTGTCATAATGGTCTGACAGTTTTGTGAGTCTTCTTCTGGAAGGTGGTATGTGTGTTTTCTGCTGAAACATTCTGTAGAAAATTGGAAGCCCTGGCTTCCTATGTATTTCTAAAGAGGACTTGGGAATTTATTAAGTCTAGCCCAGCACTATGAAGCATGGTAGGGTTCTCCCTTCTCATTTTACCAAACAGCATTACAGTATTCACTCAAGACCCCTTCCCTTTCTGTGAAGTGATTTCAGTCCACATCTCCCATCTCATGAGTGAAAGCTATGAGTTACTCCATTATTGGGTTTTGTGATCCAAGCCTGTACCAGCTCTTTGAGGGTAAAACCATTTAAAGTTCTTTGGAATAATTAAACCTTATGTAGAAAGAGCACATATATGCCAATACCACTGTTTGACTCAGGAAAATCACCTTAGACTTGTGAGACCCCCCCTAACCAAATCACAGCATTCCCCTAGCTACAAGAAAATACAGTCATTTGTGCTCTTGTCCAAATGTTTATTTCATGCAAAGGAATTAAACCCACTATATTTGGGAACCAAATACCCACTAGAAGTAAGCAAAGTATTTCTAGTGACATCAGTGATGTTTGGATCACATTTGCAAGAAAAGCCAAAAAGTCAAATCACTATTTAAAAGTGAAAAATTGTTCTCATGCTAATAACATTGAATTGCAGGAGTGGATTTTATATAGGTCTTGAAACTATTTAATTTCGTATGAAAGAAACTAAATATGAAAACCCCATGCCTTAATAGAATGTTTCTGCAAGTCATACTAACTTACAAAAAGTAAGTTAGCATGCTATAGCATAGCTAAATGTTATAATGTGTGAATTTCAAGTGTTTTGTAGCCATTCATTACTTCTTTGTACTTAAGTGTCATGCTTTCCTGTTAAACAAGCTAGATTTGCAACATCTAGGCAACTGACTTTAATATTTGGTCTTCATAAGCTGACTACAAAATACCGAATGTGAAAATAAATTATTTCATAAAAAGTCTTATTTTCTTTGTCGAGAAGTTGCTGACAGATAAAATTCTCATTATATTCAGACAGTATTTTTATTTATACATATACAAATAGAAATCCATCTCCTGTCTCCTTGTTTTAGCACTTTATTCTGACTTAACCTCTACAGAGCCAGAATGGTATGACCAAGGAGGCTGTAAGAATCCCCAACCTGAGCTGCTTCATGTAAAAAGCCATTAAAGTTCACTAAGTCACCCCCTTTTTGAGACCTGTAACTTTTCCCTCCACCCTCCTGTTTTCTCCAAAGTGTGGCCTATGGCCTATATTCACAGTCTGTGCATAGACTGTGGAAGCAGAGGGATTTGAGGTAGAAACATTTCCTTGGGCAATAGAAATGGTAACAGCAGGAGTACCAAGGAAAACAGTGTTAGGATAAATTTCTTCTTAACAAAAAAAAAAAAAGAGAGAAAAAAAGGAAAAAATTCACAAAAAAGGTGTTCCTCATAGCTACTCTATAGGTATGGAGAAGAATCTTTATCACCTGTGCACAGGGTACAGAATACAGATCTATAGAATTAACTAAAACTCACAGTATATTTTTAAATAATAGTAATTAAAAATTGGACTGTGAGCAAGAGAAATGCACTAAAATATTAAGACAAAGCCCAGCAATCATGCCATTTTAGAGTACATATTTATCATGTTGCCAATCAGCTCCAACCACTGCTTTCCAGATGGCAGAGGAGAGCAGAGTCACAAGGCAGTTATCCTGATGGAGCTGAGATCTATCACCACAATAACAACTCTGCAGTAAAACAGGAGACAGCAGAAAAGCAGAGGAAGTTTACTCAAAAAAAAAAACCCAAAAACCAAAAAACCCCAAAAAACATAGGAAAGGACTCCAAGAGTGGCTGGGGCTCCTGAGAGGGGCATCTGGACCCTGAAGCCCCAGCTTCTATAGCACCGGCACCAAAAGAAAGATCTGGTTACACTGACTTACAGGTATTTCATGTTTCAAAAGTAAATTTCTATTTCCCCAAATGTACTCCAAGCTTTTAATCAAGGTTGTTACTACTGCTTCTTGTCATCTGTTTCCCAAAGATTAAAAGGAATTTGTCTTTCACAGTCTTTCTGCTTTGTCATTAGCTCACGGGTGTGGATTGTGTCTATTTCAAGGTTTGAAAACACAGTTTGGGTGTCACCTGGTCCTTTTTATCTGACACTGAGGGCATGAAACATGCCTCTAGCGCTAAACAGAACTAAACTTCCATAAAATCCTTGGGCCAAGTTGCTATCTTCAAGTGGAATATTCTTATTATGGTGAAAATTCAGCAGATTGTGGCTTTGCTTCATCAGCACTTCAGTAATTTCTAATTCATCCAGAACAGTCTTGTAGAAAAAGGTATTAAAATGAGATTATTTTAGGTGCAGGATTTTCAAAAATTTCAGTTATATTTTTGCATTATCCAAATTTTTCCTAGTTTTACATTAATAGTGAAAAATCTCAGCAATGTTATTTGCTATTGTCATAAAAACAAGCCAATTTTCTCCTGATGATTTATATAGCTAGACAGTATGCAGCATGTATCTTAAGTCCTATACAACTGAATTTTTCACAAAATGGTATTTCCAAGATATATTTTGACATTATACAAGGAATTGTGTGCCATATGTTTGGAGAGGATTAAAAAAGCACTATCCTCATATTAAACTGGGGACAGGGGCTTGCTACTTACATTATTTCCATTCATGTTACAGTGTTTCTAGTAATTTCTATTTTAAGCATAACAACCCTCAAGAAATATCTACAGAATTATTGCAAAAGAGAGGACCCCCCCGCCCCCCCAATACCAAACACAAAAGACAATGCTGAATTTCATTACTATAATTGTTGTGTTAAAACCAAGCATCTAGGTTGGTAATCTATCAGCTCTCAGGAAAAAGAAACAAAATTTCATTCATATACATCTAGTTTCTCTGGTTTAAAATTAATTTCTTTCAAATAAGGTATCAGTTAACACTACAGAGAGTTTTTTGCCCCTTTGCAATGCTCTATAGTTCTGAACCACTAGCTGAAAATAGGACTTAAGGCACTGGAGGAGAGTATAAGATGAGTTCAGGAGCTTTCTGTGATTCTGCATCCATTGAATTATTAGTACTTCTGAAAGTCAAGAAAACTGGGTATTGTGTAAAATTGCTTGAGGGAACAGCTTCAGTACATTAAAATACAGTCCACAGGCAATTTTCTAAAAGAACTCTCCTTACCACAGCTCTGTCCTCCTTTTTAATATTTTAAGGAGATGCCTAAAGTGGCATAGGTAAGACTCTCCTTTCAATACAACACTTCTCTTTGACAGAGTGCTCTGGTGGGAGGGCGCTCCCCGTGCCCACCGGGATGCCGGCACAGCTCCACAGGGATGCTGCCAGCCGGGCACAGCACAGATTCTCTCTCCGGGGTGCATTTCCTCCTCCTTCTGCGTGCAGCTGTGGAACCCTGCTCTCGGGGTCCCCGGCTCTCTGCTCCTGGGCTGGCAGCTCTTGGGAGGAACGTGCAGCAGGCTTAGGGAAACCCCAGACAGTCCCACTTAATGAGCTAAGGGTTAACTCCACCTCTGTTACACTGATGGAAGCGAGGAGGAAATACAGTCTTCTCTACAAGGCTAATCTAAGAGAAAGTATACATTAAAAAGAGTAACTAAAGCCTAGAGTTTTGGCACAGGGATGTGGCAGCTTTTAGAGATTTACAATTTTTTTATTTTTATTTGTAACATCACCCATAAGGGTTTGTTTCTTTTTTTGCCAAACAATGAAAAGAACCAGAGTTTAAAAGCTACAGTTCAAAAACATAAATACCTGTAACTTCTTCTGGGTTTAGAGTAGTAAATCCTTGTGTGCATGCATACTTGCAGATAAGTGGGCACAGTTTTACTTGTATGGAAAGCTAAGTGTTAGATTAAAATAACTGGTCTCACATCAGTGACTACTTCAAAAATAATATAAATGCTACAAGCATAAAAGATATGACAAGAAAGGTGTTTCAAACAAAGTCAGTTTTCCAGCTTATTAATTCTGGGAACTGAGTCTCTTCTTTATCACCTTTTTTTAAACCACTGATGCCAAAATATGGGAAGCATGAATACTAGCAGCATAGCAAAAAATTTAAAAAAAGAAAAAACCTCTAATTTTTAAAAAATTAGGATCAGTGGGTACAATGCACAAAGAATTCCATTTTAAAATCTGAATAAAATAGTATACTGTTCAAGAAATGGAGAACAATATCATGCTTTCCTAAAATGATCTTTTAACTTGAAGAATTTAGTCTTGCTAAAAGAGAAGCCAGTAACAAACAGGTGAATTTTTACTCATAGAGGATACACAAGAGAAGAAATTCAGCTAAGACCCCAAAGTAAGAGCAGTGAAACAACGAAGTTACAATTGCCTAGAAACAGCATAGGAGAGTGGAAAGTCTCGCCTTGTGCACTGATTTAAATAAAAGCCTGCATGTATGTTGTTAGATCATATTGGAAGTGACATTGTGTTAAAAGGTTTCAGCCATTGAAGTTGTACTGATGCAGGCCCGGGCAGGATTTGGCCCTGCCTATCACATTTATTATACATGTGCTGCTCCCTCTCCTGTTTTGCTCCAGCCTGACCTATTGGCTGTCCCTGCTGGCTGGGATGCTGACTTCATCCTTGACCCTGGCTTTCTTCCACACCCTGGTTCTCCTGTGGCTGCACATTACTGCTCTCATTGCTTTAGCAATCTATTTTTTACCGTCATTTCATCCTCGCTGAAGTCTCCCATTAAGAAATCTGATCATTTCAAGCTATCATCGAAGCTGTTTGCTTTCCTAATTTGAAATACTTGTATTTTGACCTCCGTGTTTCTCACTACAAGCACCCTGCAGAAACATTAAAATTAATCCTCTAAAGGCCAATTCTAATGTAAAATTATGTCAGTTTTCATCTTCAGCTATCCCTACCAGCTCTTCATTGATTGCAGGCTCTGTTAAGAAATGTCTCTCCTTGTTTTCCTCCATGGATTTTCTCCAGACTACGTTTTCATCTAAGGCTGGACTTTTCATTACACCTCTCCTTAGGAAGTAACTTTCATCAGAGCTGTGTGGATACCAAATGCCATCAAGTAAAACTGTTACACACAGCTTTGTTTGCATTGTACACAGGCAAATGCAGATAAAGTCAGCAGAGAATAAGGTCCCATTGGTCCCTGCTATGCAAGAATGCACTGGGATAAACAGACCATCTACAACACAATACCCCTAACTGTGCCCAAAGGATGTATTTAGGATAAAAAACAAGAGGAAATTGAGTTTTCTGAGTTGAGAGGGAATGGTTAGGACACAAAGCCTGTGGCTATACGAATATTGAATATAATAGGGATCAGAAAGGCTGAGAGGCTGTGCCTTTCCTCTGGCATGAAAGGCAGTGTTCATAGTGGAAGGAGGCATTACAGTTGCCTTATTTCCTTTCCCTTACTCAAATCTCTGAAGGCAGACACCCTGCTAAGCTGTGTGTTTCCAAAACAGCTTTAGGTCCTTGCTAGAAGAACGAACACCAAGACTTCAGCTCTCCCCAGCCACCCCCAATGAGCACTGTAATGTTCCTGTGAGTTACCACCCCCCCATAAAGCACCACTGACTCCACTCTGTTCTGTCCTTTGTTAGAGTTTTACCAGCATTGCTTACAAAACTGCTTCTGCTATCTGTAAAACATCCTTTTCTCAGTCCTTCCATCCAATCCTATTGCTTTCCCATTTGTTTTTCAAAATTCCTATGATAATACCTGTTTCTAAGTGACTCCTTGTACTTTGATACAAATTTCAGTTAACAGAGGGTCAAAAGAGAGAATATGAGACAGAGAGCAATGTCTGAGAATGCCATGGACTTGCATAAAGGTCAGTTTGCTACCACATTTGTACCAAAACCAGGGACACTTCAACATCCTGTGTTTGTTGAAGGCATGTACGTGTTACTAGGTAGCTGACAGCCCCTGTGGACAAAATATGAACAGCAGCCATTGCATCCCTCATGCCCCTTTCAGGGAATGCTAGCAGAAAATCTATTTTCAGTTAGGCAAAATATCTGGAGTACTCCCTCTGCTACTTGTGAATTAAATTAATTTCCAGTTTCCTTCTTAACATTAGATATTTTAGAAATGCCTATTAGAAAACAACATTTCCATTTTCACAGGTAAGTGTTTTGGGCTTGCTGCTTTCTTGAATAGTGACATAACTTTTGATCAATTTAACTCATGGTTTCCATATTTTGTAGCTGTAATAGGAAGCAGTTTTGTAATGAGCACACATTTCTGTGGCTATACCATATGGTCCTGTGGCTTGCATACCACAGAGTGAAGAACAGAACTAAAACCAGAATGTAGCCACCAAAAGTCTCCCTGGGAAGCTCATGTGCAGCAAAACCCACTACTTGGAGCATGCTCACACCAAATTACAGCACTAAAATATTTCCTCACTGAGAATATGAAAGGGATCCACAAACTCCAGGAATGGTGTTGTGTAGGAGCAATTTTGGAACAACTAATGTCCTATATGCCTCCCCACAAAAATATATTACAGCAGACAGCAAGCAACCAGATATAGGCAAGGCAGTGTCACAAAATAAAATATTCTAGGTGATTTTCTGTGCTTAAAGGAACATTAGAAGATTAAGGCAGTTGAGGACTCAAAAGGGTTCCTTTTTAAGTGAGTGTCCTGTCTATTCCAGATGCAGCCATATGTGCTATTTAGTCCATTGCCTCACCTGCCTGGAGAGGGCTTGTCTGAGACACCTGAACATGGAACTGGGTAACAAGGAGAACACGGCTCCCATGTATGTGCCAGAGGTCACAGCAGACTAGAAACATGGCATGCTTTTCCATGCAGGGAGAAAGAGAAGCAGAATGCCATGATCACATCCCTGCCTTCCCTGTGCCAGTTTGAGAAAAGCTTTCACAGAGCTGTGCCTGACACATGGGGCTGAAGCCACAGTAAACTTCAGCATGTTCCTCTGCCAGGCCACAGAAGTTACCACCTTATTCTGGCATGAGAAAAGCAACCTCTTTGTAGTTTTTTATATAATAACAATGAAGCTGGTTTTCATTTCATCACCTGTAGCTGAGAGTAACAACAAAAAAAGGAAAAATAAAAAACCCCAGACAATTGTCTTTAAAAATAAATGAATCAGTCAAGTCACAGCACACTAATCACAAGAGAATTCATCCTTGGAATTTAATACAGAACAAGCTCTGCAGTGCACCAGTACAGACTTAAAATAAAGCCTTTCCAAGGCATGTTATCATCTCAGTGAAAGGGAAGACAATCCAAAGCAAAAAACAACCAAAAAAGGCTCTATATTCAAATTCAGTACTGTTATTCCTACAGTAGCTGGCAAGCACTGCAGTAGTATTGGAGGCAGCTGACCTGGAAATATTACTACTTTCAGTATGAGAGACTGCAAAAAATTAATAATTTTTCTCAGATTTTACTGTTTCTGCCCAAAGGAAAAACTGAAGTGGCAACAGGAGAAAGTTACAAGTATATCATAGTCCAGAGCAAGGAATTCTTCCAATCTATTGCTGGGCTATGAGAGCCTAAAAATTAGGTTGCCTAGTTGCCCAGACTAGGATATGTGGTGCCCAATTTAAATTTCTATATTGATTCCTTTGGCCAAAGAACCTGGGAGTCTGAACCAGCAGCACATCCAGTTTTGTGCAAAGAGCTGCCAGGCTGGAAACACCTGGGCCAAAACCTACCTGCTCTGGAAGGCTTCCATGGAGAGTCTCTGCTGTACATCTTCGCTCTGGAGGAGAGGAGTACAGGAGAACAGAGTGTGGCATTTCTTCCTCAGTAAAATTTACCTGTAATAATCACAATATAATCTTGGAGTGCTGGGAAGGACCTCCAGAGTGGGCAGGACCTGAGCAGAGCAGGGAGGAGACAGCCCCCAGAGGCCTCTGTCACCTCCCTGGGCACAGGGACAGCCCAGGACACCAGCCCACAACCAAGCAGGGCTGGAGGGAGCAAGAGAGAAGCACTCCTACAACATCACCAAAATACTGGGCAATGAGCCCAGGCTGGGCTGAAACAGGGAGGTGGGCAGGGTGGGGAGAGGCCCCAGGTGGGGATGATCAGGCTCATCATTACTGTATTGACTTTTTTCTTTTTAATCAAACTCCAGAAATGAAAGTTACAGAGTTATTATTCAAAAAATTGATGCAATGAATACTTTAGGTGTAGTGTTTTCAGGTCTTATTCAATGTTATAGAAATAAAATAAGTGGTTATACAAGCTAGCATGAAAAGTGGGTGGTTTTTTAGGAATTTTCTCATTCAAAACACCTGATCACATGTTAAAGGGCCAGAATTAATGTAGATTATTAAGTTTTGCTCTGACCATAATAATGTCCACAATGACTATGCAGAACATCCTTTGCTTTTGTGGCTGGGTTATCCAAAGCAGGATCCTCCAAGTAGCTGCCTGCCCATTTACACACTCACAAACTCACCTGTCTACCTGGTACATGCTGCTAACAGCAGCACACAACCCAGCCCCTCTCTGCCCAGAGGAGGCATTTTCTCTACCTGCTTCTCCCTGGCATTTCTTATAGTCTTCCTTTGGCACCTTCTTTTATTCAAAATTGTTTCAGTGTGTATGATTTAAAAAAGATTTTAAGTTTCACTGCCTTTCATAGGCATTTCTTGGAACTTAGTGATGGGGACAGGTTTTGTCCAGAAAGTGCCTCTGCCAAGGAGAAATGCATAAAGAAAACATATTTCATCTGGATAACCCAGTGTTTCCATTAGAATCACATAATGTCTAATTATGTACTCCATAAATCTTCATATTTTGTTATGAAGATCTAATAACAAAGTCTGATAAATAGATTCTCTCCCCTGGCCACTACCAATTGAGTAGAAAAAATACTTGTTTATGAAGCTTTATTAATAAAATCTGAATAATTCAAACAGCTTCTTCAGTGAAGAAACAGCATATTCCTATTTGCATATAAATGAAATGATGCTTTAGTGTCAGAGTGAAGAATTAAATAATATGAATTTTTACAGTGCAGTCTTGACAGCCTCATAAATATTATGGTCATAAGTTGCAGTTTCCTAAAAATCTCATTTTATCTTTTATTACAAAAATATGACTAAAGGGCCAAATCCTACTCATTTTACATGTGTGAGTATTCCCAATGACAACACAATCATTCAGTAAGTGAGGTTACCACATTCAGCCTTATGTCAGCTACTAGAGCAAAACCACAGTGTTATCTGCATATCTACTAGGAGGCCAAAATCTCTTATTTAACCATGAGGAAATTCTTGTGTGTTGATAAAATATAAAGAACAAAGAAAACTGTAGCTGTGCATTCAAAGAGACAATATACAACATGAGGAAAGGAAAAGCACACAGCTCATACACATAAGATGCCAGATTTGCTCTTATACAGGCACCAGTTTGGCCAAGCCAAATATTCCTGTTAGGTGTAAGCAATCACAAAAGCTGCTGCAATTACAAGAACACCTGAATTACTTCAAACAGGACTGTTGCTGCTGAGGAAAGCTTTGATTTTATCTCTTTTCTTTGAAAGGTTGAAAAATCTCTGAAGCACAACCTCAGATCAGCTACAGAGAGAGCTGAACTGGATGAAACACATTGTCCTGGAGGTCAAATAAAAGTGAGGGTCATGACACTACTTAAGAAACTTCTCAGAGAGGGGTTGAGCAGTCTCAGCAGCTGAGACAAGAAATGGGTGCCTCCTCAACCTGTCAGTGATATTTATCCAGCCACAGGTTCAAATGTCCCTTATATTCAACATTCTTTTTTTGCATTTATGTATACAGTTATTGACTCACCTTTCAATCTTTTTGGTTCAGTAGGTAAGTTAAGGTTTTTAGTTCTTCATTGCATTTTCTCTGACTCCTGATCATTCTGTAGCTCTTCTCTTTGTTTTTTCAGTATCCATCTTGCAATGTGAGCATCAGAACCGTGCACACCATGGCACAATGTCCCTCAGCACTTTGCACATAGAGAAAAAAAATGTAACCATTAACAGCTGGGCTCTGTCTATAAGTCAAGGTTTGCACAAACCCTTTCTGTTACAGGAAACTCATCAGCTTACTCAGCTTGGCCTTTTTCAACTTTTCCATTGTGTAGGAGAGCCTACATTCCTTATTGGGTATATATCAATAGATTTTATTAAAACATACTTTGAATGAGACCCAGTTTATAAAAGGTTGAGAATTCCTCTGTCTTTGCCTGAAGTAATTTTTATATCTATTTTAACTGCCTTTAAATAGGCTGTAGAGACTGTTATTGTGGTATGTTTTCTGACACCACAACAATTCTTGATATTTCAGATATAGCTGATCAGAAAATGCTGGCAGAGACAGTCACTGACACATCTGAGTTCATTATTCTAGGGCTGCACTCATCTGCATGTGAGAGTAAAGCTGGCAATCTCAGTTTTCCTGGTTAAGAAATGGAAATTGAAAAACAGAAAAAAGGACTTTAGTCCCATGGTTTTCAAATCAATCTCTTCATGTTAGTGCAAGACTCATGAGTCCTGAATAATTGAATTTGACAGTATTCCTAAAGGGCACAATAGCATGAAGAGATGTGTCTCAACCTGGTGCCAAAGAGAGCAAACTTTTGCCATAGACTCACATTGCTAACAAAAAGAGTAATTAGAAGTAGGAAAGCATGTGTCATTTAGGCTAATGAAAACTGAATAGTACATTTAACAGTCTCTACTGTCATTAAAATTGAATTTTGACTATATGTATATATGTCTACTTCTAATACTGACAGGGAAACACCAGCTCTTATTTGCTCATTTCTAAATAGCTTCTGACTTCTAATTCTAAGTTTCTAATTTATGAATGGATGTTCTTGGCAGCAAGGGGATGTTAAGGATCTCCTGCCTCTGTTTGTGCCGGATACAATTCATCAATTACCTTCCTGGATCTTGCTTATTGTTTTTCTAAGGCTGGAGGACAGCACAAACATAGGGAGGCTTCTGGTTTAATTGACCTAGGGAGTGGTTAATAGATGTGCTGTAGTGTCAGCCCAGATCCTTTTAGGCCTGTTAGCAGACAGAAAAAGTTTGATTCAGCTGCAGATTCTGGCAGCAGTGGATGCAATCACACAGCAGTGTTTGGATCCTTTCTTGGCAAGCTCCCAGATGTGGGTTTTGGCCATTGCTTGTCAGCCATAGGGAACATTCTGCATGGGCCTGGCTCATCATCTGCCTTCTCACCCTTCATTTCCAACCTGGAGATAAAACCACAAGAGAAGGCAGTGCAGCAGTTTGGCTCACAGAGCATTAGATGTGCTGCTTTGTTTGTCAATTTTAGTTAATGCAATTTCTTCTCTTTCCTCCTGAGAAGCTCCTGCCGTGGTGCGTGGCTGGAACTGGATGCTCGGTGTTGAATGAGAAGATGGAGCCTTCTCTGCCCCACGAGTGAAGAAGGAGTTTCTGCTTACCCAAGCCAAGAGCAAACAGGGAGTGTCTCATGCTACAGCAAAGGCACAGAAGCTGTGCAGATGCAAAGCAGAAGTTATACCTTTACTTTTCCTAAATTCATTCAAATTAGAGCAAAAATAAGCAGAAGGTGCTTAAGCGAGTACTGAGGAAATCGAGTGGAAATGGCACATATAATCTGTCTCTCTCCTGTGAAGATGTACATGCAGAAAAACATTGATGAAGAGGTGACTTTTGAGAGGATATGAGAACAGTCATATTCAATTTGACTTAACTTCCTCCTTAAACAGAGGAGAAACAAGAAGGTAAAAACATGTAAATGAAAGCAAGCATCAAGGCTGGCGTTTCTGGCAGGCTAGAAAGAGTGGGGCAATACATTAAGAAACAATATGAGATTATACTACAAGGCCAGTTATGCTCATGGGAACTAAAAAATATAAATTTGACATGATAGAGAACCAGCATCACTGGAAAGATGGCATGAGAGAGCACAACATATTTGGATCAATAAGAAAGGAGGAAATGGAGAGGAGCTAATGATCAAGCTAGATAAATGACCTGGGTCTAAATGAAAATAATTTTAAGTGTTGAAACCAAGATGAATTGAGACATTGCAGGGAAAGAAACCACAGCTAGACAGAGTCTTGATAAGAAGATATAAAGAAAGCAGATTTCTTGCTGTGTGAAAGTGCAACTGAAGTGATGAGGAGGAAGTTAGCATGGATATGACTGACAGAGAAGTGCCAATAATGGGAGCTGCATAGAAATGGTGATTTGGTATTCTACATGAGGACAACTCCAAGGCAGGGAGGCCAAGGAAGGCAGATGAAACTCTGACCTGGCCAGGAGGCAGCAGAGCTAAGTATGCAACCTGTAAATAATCAGCAGCTATTTTGCAAGCATTAACTGGCAAATAGAATTCCTGGTTCAACAAAAATGGCTCTAGGTAAGATTGTCCCAAGAGGTTAATTTAGAATGATCTTGTTTGTCATTAGCACTAGGACAAACCTGCACTCATGAATGCTTAGGTTGCCCTTTGAACTTCTGTAAGATTACAGGGATAAAAGAAAGAACAGAATTTGGCCTACATTATTTTGTCATTATAACTCATTTAATTAATGTTTGGTATAATCTGCTTTTAAATTCAGTCACACTTAACTGAAATTAACTTCACTAAATCTCAAGCTGCTGCACTGACTGCTTAGAGCCCTAAACAGAAAGTGCAAATGAGAACAACTGTAGGAAAAGAAAAACCCACACATCAAATCAAAACCTACTAAAACCAACAAAGCAACTCAGCAACTCATTTCAGCACCCTCCTTCTAAAATGTGTAATAGGAAGAGCAGCTTAACAAAAGCGGTGGAACCTGTTTCTGCATTTAACGATTTGTTAACCCAAGTACAGCTCGTTACAAGGGCTGCAGTTGCAGATCTCTGCCTGACTTGTGCATTAAACAAATTATTTCTGTTCATATTCTAGTGAACAAGAGATCTCTATGCATTATCAAGTGCAGTGGAGCTACTCTTCAACAAAAGTAATATTATTTTTTCTTTAAAAAAAGAAATATTGATCAAAAATGTGTAATAGACAAGAAGTGCTAAATTCTTTCATTTACAAGCATACAACTGCATTAGTTTCAATAAAATCTAACTACTCCAAGCATCAGGAAACCTTACAGTGAATAGTTCCAATAGTTCCACCAAGTTTCCTTGTCCTGCTCATTGCTGGTCAGCAGTTACAGCGCAGACCAGAGCCAAGGTGCAAATGTAATGTTGTACTCGGTGCGATCGTTTTCGCTGTGCCATCAGGCAGTAAGGCAAAGCTGCAAGCCAAGCCCCGTTACAATGGTGTAGGTGGAACCTTCCTTGGCCTCTGGGTCATTTGGCTGAACTTATAGCGGAGCCATAGAGAACAAGAATTTACTGGGGACTCGGGGCTGGATTATTTCGCAATAACCACAGGGAGAAAACGAACTCTGAGGCACAAACACCGTTCCGGTGCCCAGGATCCGGCGGGCAGCTCCCGTCCGGAGCGGCGCCTGACCCCGGTGGGGGGCACAG
>NW_005054336.1:2606596-2608179 GCF_000277835.1 Geospiza fortis
GGCCGATGGGGAAGCCCGCGATGTGCGCTGGGCCCGGGGCCTGGCTGGCGGGCGCTGTCCCGTGAGGGCCGTGCCGAGCTCGGGGTGTCTGCGCTCGGTGCGGCCCTGGTGCCATCACCGGGGGTCGGATGTGTGCCGGCTCTCGCTCGCCGGTGGCAGACGGGAGCTCTGCACCCGTGTGTGTTAGCTTGGCGTGCTTGTGCTGCTGCTGAGGCCGTGGTGGGACGCGTCTGGAACGGGCCAATCTGCCTGCTGACCTGTAGCAGAGGGAGTGCGTACCTGTGAGAGACTGGAACCGTCTCTAACCGCGTTCCAGCAGCGTCCCGGGGCCTCTCCACCAAAGCTCCCGCAGAAAAACGGGGCTCCAAAGAGACGGCTCCCGCCTCTCGGCCCTGTTGTTGCACAAGGATGACAGAGTAAAGGGAGCTCAAATTCTGTGGGGACAAAATGTATTTCTGGCTCCATAGCTGGAACAGATGAATCCTTTCATCAGGAGTTTTTGCGAATTTGTTTCCCCTGTGTGGAAAAGTTCATCCAGATCTTGAAAGGTTTGGCAAAATAACAAGGAAAGAAAGTTTTTAAATGGAACCAGTTTTAGTAACTGTCAGAGCTGCTGCTTCCAGGCTTGCTTATCACTGGTTGTTCTGCTCTGGGAGTCCCTGCCACTCTTTTGCTCCTGAAAAGTGATTATCAGGGTTTTTTTGACTGTACAGTACTAGTGGACTGTACTAGTTCACAGTTTTATGTTGTGTTTCTAAGATTTGGGAAGAAGCATTTCAAAATAAGCATCATAATTCTGTTTTTCTTTTTTCTTTTTCATAATTCTGTGGTGGGAGGGCAATGAATAATCATGTTTTGTTGAATTTATCTAGGAGGGAGAGATTTCTCATATGGAGAAGGTATTTTTTTCTCTCATAATTTCTTTCAGTCTTTCTGGCTTTCTATAGCTTTTGCAGTGTGCAGTGCAGCCATCTCTGCATGCATCTGTTCCTTGCCTTTCAAAGCAAACTTTAGGGAAAAGACAATGCTTTAATGTGAATGAGGAAACATGAGAGATGAAAATCAGTTGTATTTAAGCTTATCCTGCAGTCTTCCCTTTCCCTCCCCCCTCTATCCTCATTTCTTTACCGGTTTACTGTTTCACTGGGATGGTGGGTGGCACTTTGTTTTAGGTAGCACAGAGGAGCTCCCCAGACTCCCTAAATCTCATCTCAGGAACTGAGTGCAGGGCTAGGAAGCGTCTTACCAGATATGCTTGCTCCCCCAGGTGTCCAGAAGTGGCCCTCGGAGTCTTGGATCTTTTCTTACTTGAGACTTGTTTTGAGATGGAGGCAGTGTTGAAGTGTCCCTGTGATGAACAGCACCCTCAGCAGGCTAAAGACTTCCACGGGAATCTCGAGCAGAACAGCAAGCTTTCAGGTATGTGCTGAAACAGGAATTGTGAACATTACATTTTGTTGCTGACATGCTGCTTCATCACTTAGGGACATTTCAATATCGATTATAAGCCTGTCTCTGTATAATCCTTTTATATAAAGAATTAATGAAATGAAAACATTTGAAATGCCTTTTGATTTTGATGA
>NW_005054336.1:2608189-2643728 GCF_000277835.1 Geospiza fortis
GGCCATTGCTGCTGTTTGTGTGTTACAAAACTTCAGCAACAGTAGTTTTGCTAAACCTACTATTAATGTATTACAGAACATGTTATTATAAGAGGATACCAGACTGAAAAAAAGCCAGCCCTTGAATAAAATTGATCAGACAAGTGCACAAGCCCAGTATTTTGCCCAGATTGATGCTGAATTGTTTGTATTGCTTTGCAAATATGAGAAGAAATCACTTTAAAATCTGCTCACAGAAAATGCTGGCTAATATTATTGGTATTATGACCCTGATGGCACAATTACTGTATGCTCTCTGTACCCAGCTGAGGATTCAGGCCCCCAGAACAGGCCAGGTGATGTTTACACTGCTATCCTTCAACAAGGACAGTCACTGACTTGTTCCAGCACTTCTCTCTTTCACCCAAACCAGCTCTATTGAGCTCCTAAGTGCTGTCGGTGCCTTGGGTAGGCACTGCAGCCTCTGCCACCCTGCTTGGTTCTATAGCAGTTGTTGAGTTAGCTCTCCATGGTTGTTAGTATATACCTTAGGATTTTTTCATTCCTGAAATATTTCCCAACATTGTCTTAAAACAATTTGAAGAAGCAGAGAGAACAACTTAAAGAAAAAAAAACCCAAGGAATGTAAGTGGATGGTTAAGCAAGGCAGCAGATTTCAGTTCTTAGAAGCATTTTTAGTACATTCATTTTTATAAAATCTTGAAATAAAAAAAAATTAGATTGAAAGCTAACTTTTACTTGAATTACTAGCTGATTTATTGGGTTTTTAGCAGGAAGAAAGTGTTCTTCAGGCAGTTGCTATTTCTGTTGCTATTTCAAGTAAGCTACATAGAAGGCTAAGGATGCATGCTAATCCATGCTTTGGTTCTAGAATATCTGTGATTAAAAAAAAAATAAATCTTACTGCTTATGACTTACTGCCCTAGTGAAACATGATCCATTTTTACATACAGAATACATTACAATTTATCTGTTTATGCTAAATGTAATTTGTTATTTATTTTTAGAATGAAAAATGTATACTCATTTGATTGACTTTTCAAATACCGGTTTGTGCTTTTATACTGAAATATTCTTTACCCCTGCTTCACAGAAATTAGTCACAGCCTCTACACAATTGATAGCTTCAAAAGAAGTGAATTCTTATGTGGGGTGTAGAAAAGGATTGAACAACAAGGATTTGTAAACTGAATGGAAAACTACATGATTTTTATGAAATAATACAGTACAGCATCCTTGTCGTGCCATCTAGTGATTGCAGCATGAAGTGCAGCAGCTGAAATGCAGAGCAAACATGGGCTTTGGTGCCAGCTATTTTAAGTAACAGTGGGAAAGACTGCATTACCAATCTTAAAAATATCTAAAAAATACTGTTTTTTCTGCATTTGTGATTTGCATCTGATGGATTTGCACCTGTGCTTACAGAAACAACGCTTATAGTTTTGCCTTTTTTCAATTGCTGTTGCAAATCCCATGTAAACATTTAGTGATGAGCTGTAGGTGTCCTACAAACCAGGCAGCTTTTGCCCTCTCAGAATCTGCTCTGTCAGATAATCAAAAAAACTTTGTTTAAATGCTGCAGCTTAGAAAGGAGTGTGATGAAGAACAACAATATCAGGTATCCACATGGTAATGTCAAAGGATAGGATACCTTTATGCTGTTTTTTCCTTTGTATATGTGAATCTACAGTCCTATGAGGTGTAATTTGTGATCTCCAAAATAGATCAGATATTGAATCAAGTAATAAAATTTCTAACTTATTTTCCCCATTCTTCCCACAGCAGGAGTAAAAAAAGATATTGAAAAACTTTATGAAGCAGTGCCACAGCTTGTAAATGTGTTCAAAATAAAGGAAAAAATCGGGGAAGGTAAATGTTTCATTTTATCTTGCTTGGAGTTAAGATTTCTTTTGGCATTTCTAACTTAAAAAGTATAAATCTAAGATCCCAAATGGTCTCTGTAGGAATTCTAATATATTTCTGAGCACATTGGTATATGAATTAGGAACACTTTCAAGATATTTTCTTGAAAATCTGTTATATTAAAGCCTTTTAGAAAAACAGCATTCCAATTTTTGCAATTAAAAACTTTTTAGGTAGATTCAAGTAAATAATCTTAAAAATCCATTCATTTTCTCCCTTACATGAGAAACCTACTTATGTGTAGCTGTGTTTTTGACATACTTAATTCATGTTCCTTAAGTTAGCTTTGTTTCCACTAAAATCTCTTGGGCAGAAGTGGATGAGGAAACTGGTAAGTTGGAGCTGCTTTACTTAAAAAATGAACAACTTTTTTGTTTTTGAAGACATACGGTATCAAATTTTAGGATGCTTGTGTTCACGTTGCCTTCAACAAGACAGTATTGCAAACACCTTAAATTAGTGTCAGCCATGACTATAAATAGATCCAGGTACTTCTGAGTGTGGGATTTCAGCACTTTTTAGATGCCCAAGAGTTTTTATTTCAAAAGCCACCAAGCTACTTAAAAAACCCCAGCTCCATTCGCCACAGGAATGTAAAATTAAAAAAAAAAGTGTAATTAAACAAAATTTCTGGTTACGAATAATACTATGATTTTACTCTTGGGAGCAAACAATGTTTTTTAAAAATACCATTTGCAGTACAACAGCATTATGAGAAAACAAGCTTTAACTTAAGATTCCACTGTGGAATCACTTTCATTTTAGTAGTTCTCACCACCAAAAACAATGTCTTAAGTCAGATTTGATAACCCTTGTTGCTGCAATCAATTCTGTTGAAGGTATGGGTCTCCAGGTTGTTTGGGATTGTTTGTTATGCTTGCATGAAGTATTTATGTTTTGCTGGCATTTTGATGTATGTTTGCACTCAGACTCTTGAACCAGCATGATGCAAACACATTACTTGAAATGTAATCAAAAGTAATTTCTATTCTTTATTCATATGGAAGAACACTTCAACTTGTATGTTCAGATACCTTAGATCATTAGGATAAATTAACCTCCTAAGAGGCTTATTAGGATATCCTCAAAATTAAATGGTTGGGTAAGCTTATCATAGAGGTTGAATACTCCCTTTCTCAAGCAAGGGATCTCACATCGGATGTGGTAAAATGCTCTGGGCAGGTAAACAGTGCAGTGAGACATCATGTGGGAAGCCTTACTTTATAGATAAGGTACAGAATTAAGGAAAATGTAGCAATTTCAGAAGTGTTTTGAATAGCACTGGCAGTGCTTTCCAGATTAGCATTATATAGTCCTCTAACATTGTAGGGAGAGGAGTTAGATGTCAGATGAAAGTAAGCTACCTAAACAAGAAAGCAAATCAAAGGTAGGAAATTTACATTCAAAGAGCACTGTGTCCCAGGCAAGTTAGACAGTGTTATATTTGCATTTTTACTGACATAAAAAACTTGTATACAAGATCAGTATATTCAGTAGTAGAAAAAAGGAACTGGATTTTTCTTTTCTAGAATCTGCTTTTGATGTAGTATCAAGTGTACTACAGGATTATGAACAGTTAGATCACTTCTGTAAAAGTCTGCATTGACCTAATTAAAAATGTTGAAGACAGTGTTTTTCTCCTTTGTTTACAGGTACTTTTAGTTCTGTTTACTTGGCCACAGCACAGCTACAAACAGGATATGAGGAAAAAATGGCTCTGAAACACTTGATTCCAACCAGCCACCCTCTGCGAATAGCTGCTGAACTTCAGTGCCTCACAGTGGCAGGGTACATAAACTAAAAAATTACAATTTTCATAACTGCTGAACATTGTCTCACTGTTCTGTATTTCTTTAAGTTTTGGCACTTCTCTTGATTTGTATTTAACCACACACATATATATTCCTTTTCTTGAGAGCAAATAACAAAAGGAGTGTCTTACCTTGCTGGATGCCGTTTGCTGCTAGTCTCAGTTTGGCGGGGTGCTCTATTTACCAGCTGAGAAATTCCATTATATATCTTTGTGGTAACAAAGTTCCAGTTCTGAAATGCTTGGGAAAAAGAATCACCTCATTAGAAATGTGGTTTTAGGAATGGATACTTGTTGGAGGAGTGTGCTGAATAGCACTTTGTTAAAGTAGCAGGATCATGAAAGTTAGGGCCTATATTAATTGCAGTGGTAACTACAAACTGCAGCCCCACAGATAATCTGTAGAGTTCTATTCCAAACTGCAGAATGGAGCATAAAATGGAGTTCAAATGGAACATAGCAGTGAGCAGCAAGAGCACAAGTGCTAATTGCTGATAAGACTGCTGTCAAAATATAAATTAGGATTAAAAGAAAGATTGACTGAACTTTTTATTTTGAAGAAATAAAGGAAAATAAACATCCACCTTCTGGTCTTTGTTCAGTAATACTGCTTTTCTTCTAGGGGACAAGATAATGTTATGGGAGTTAAATACTGCTTTAGGAAAAATGATCACGTTGTTATTGTTATGCCATATCTGGAGCATGAGTCCTTCTTGGTGAGTCTCAGACTTCTGATATGTAGTAAAACATTTAATTAAAAGCAGATGCATAATTATTCTAAGATTCTATAAATTACAGTATCCAAATATTCTTTCAGGACATTTTGAATTCCCTTTCCTTTGAAGAAGTGAGGGAATACATGTTTAATCTATTTAAAGCGTTGAGGCGTATCCATCACTTTGGTATTGTTCACCGTGATGTCAAGCCCAGCAACTTCCTCTACAACAGGCAGCTGAAAAAGTGAGTCTGGCCATACTGTGATCTCATCTGGGGATGTGTGCCTTGGAAGAACAGGGTAATTTAGGCTTTCAGGCTTCTTTGCTTCCAGCTCCATAACATGTACTTCAATAATAAAGCTGAAAATGTGGGGTTTTATTTGTAAAATTTTTCTTTCATTGTTAAGGGACTTAAGAAGGGAAGGATTTTTTTTACTTAATGTAGTATCTGCTTCATTGAGTGACAAAGACCTGATAAAATGAAGATTTTACTACTGAGTAAAAGTACTACATTTTCAAATAAGAATGAGAAGAATAAAATATGGGGTTTTTTTAATAAGAAAGTTAATTGTAACTTGTGGTGCATAGAATGATCCTTGTACATTTTTAATAGTGGATAGAGTAAAACTGATACAGGTAAGATAGCTGGCTTTGGGCTGTTTTCACCTTACATTGAATGAATTATAACTAATAGAGCTGGCTCTTTTGCCTGCAAGTTATAAAATTTAAAGATTGTAAAAAGTGAGGTTCTGCTTCTTTGTGAAGAGCTGAAGTGGACAGAGTGCTACAGTGCTAGCAGTCCTATAGCTGTATTTGTTAGCATTGTGCTTGCAAAGTTGAGACACTGAGGTATTGGAGTATGTCCAAAACAAAGCACTGTAGCAGGATGCACATTCCCAGTGTGGAAATGGTATGAAACAGCCTCAAGTTGCACCAGGGAAGGTTTAGATTGAATGTTAGAAAAAAGTTTATCGAGCATTGGAATGGGCTACCCAGGGAAGTGGTTGAGTCACCATCCCTGGAGGAATTTAAAAGATCTGTAGATCCAGCACTTAGGGACATGCTTTTGTGGGACTTGGCAGAGCAGGGTTAACAGTTGAACTTGATTTTAAAGGTCTTTTCCAGCCTAAATGTTTCTGTGATTCTATGCAGTGGAAGTTTGTAGGGGAGATTTGATAGCATTTTGCCAAACCACAAGCTTAAAGTTTGAGAAATACTGTTTTGGTCTTTTTTTTAATCTGTCAAAATGAACATGTACTGTCATTTTGCTTTTCCTGCATTTTTTTGAGCCTTAATCTCTACTTTATCTTTAGAGGTGTGGAGTTGAGTTTGAGACCTAGGGACAGATGGATTGTCTCTGTACTGGTTGTAGCAAAAAATAATTCTTTTAGAGACAGATCTGAATTGTGAACTAATGTAGTCTTACCTGTTTGAAGACTAAAATAAATTCCAGTAGTATTTGCCAGAACTCTGTCAAAACTTTAAGCACTGTTGGTCTGGTCTGTCTTCACTGCTACCTTTGTCCTGTGCCCATGGGAATCCTGCACGAGTTGAGTCACTTGTACTTGACTGCTGGCTGAAGGTTCAGGGCTGTAGGATTAGAAGAACTTCAGAAAGGAGTTGCTGGAAATATTTTTTTAACACCTTTGGAGGAAGGATGCACTTGATAAGATTTTGGGACAAGAAACAATGAACAATGGTGTAGGGCGAAAACACTGAGGAGATAGGTAAGATGGGTCAGTCGGAGGAGAAGGAAGAAAATAGGACTGTGATGCTGGCAAGAGTACAGATAAGCAACAGTGAATGAAGTGTGAAAGAAAGATAAGTAATGAATAGTAAATTGAATGACTAATAGATACTTTGTGACTCCTGATTCTGAATTTGTCTTTTCAGGTATGCCTTGGTAGATTTTGGCTTGGCACAAGGAACCCCTGATACGAAAATTGAGCTTCTTAAAGCTGCCCACTCTGAAGACCAGCAGGGAAGTTGCTTGCAAACAAATCCCATTGTAACCTTGGGAAATGGGGTTTCTGTCAGTGTCACAGCACCTAAACAGATAGCTCAACAGTCAGCCTCAAAAGCAGCTGACAGAAGGTCCAGCTCACTTTCAAAAGTACAGATGAAACAAGGAAGAGGAGGAAAGGTTCTCAATCTCTTTCATTAATGCCGTTGTCTATGTTTAATGTGTTCCTTCATCCAACAGGGGGAGATGCAGTACTTGCACAGAAGCTGAGCCTGCACAGCAGCACAATGTTCATATCTAAGGAGCCACTTCCACATAACTGTTGGCTTCATCATTATCTGTTAGATGTAATACAGTGCTGAAGGCTGTATAAACCCTAACATGAGTTACTATTTAGACAGCCTTAAGTCCTTTTTCAGAGACATGGATGGGGAAACTCCTCCCCAAGACAATAATCATCCACCTATGTTTAGTTACTAGTTGCATAACAAGTGCAATACAGACTACACATGGATTGTCTTTGGGCTCTTCAGAGGTGTGATTGGTTTTGTAAACATGTTTGCTGTTCTGTCTAGACCATGTTTCTTCATCCACAGTAACCTGATGCCTGAAAATTACTTACATGCAGCTGTTTTTGTTTTGTGACACTCCGCACATTTTTTTGAACTGTCAGTACCCAGATGCCTGTTAAACAGGATCCTTACTGTCCTTTTTGTTGGTCTGTAGGAGGACTCTGTGCACCATTCTGTCCAGCGCTCTGTCTTCGGAGAGAGGAATTTCAATGTCTACAGCTCCACGTACCAGGAGAACTCAAGCACAAAAGTAAGAAGTATTGACTCATCAGTAGGATCAATCTGCTGCATATTTGAGAAAGTATAGAACTGATTGTTCTGTAAGACAGAGCACTGCTCCAGAATACTGTGGAACAAAAAGGTTTTGAGCAGACTATTAAATGTGTCTTTCCTGAAAGGCTCAAAGAATTTTTCATTTCTGTTTGAGTCCCTTTTGAAGCTCCTAAACAAGGAGTTCTGTAGCTGTCTCCATAGCTGATCTTGTTCGGATGCTAAGTTAATTTTTTTTCCTATACATCTATCTGTGCAGCTAATCATAGAATCGCAAAAGAAAGTGAGTTGGAAGGGACCCATGAGGATCATCAAGTCCAACTCCTGGTCCTGCTCAGGACACCCTCAGAGTCACACCCTGTGCCTGAGAGCATTGTCCAAACACTTCTGGAGCTCTGCCAGGCTGTGACCACTGCCCTGGGGAGCTTGTTCCTGTGCTAAACTACTCCCTACTTACCTTGTGAAATTTTCAAAAAAATTATTTTGCGGTTGAAGCTGAGGATAAAACTTATAACTGTTCTTTTTTTTGTAATTAATATTTAATATGACAAGGGGTAAACCCCAACTAATTAGAGGGTTCGGTTTATGGTATTTTATTGTAGAACTAGAGTTAGTGTTAGTGTGTTGCTGTGTCATTTCATATTCTTTTTTTCTTATTTTCATATTGAACCAAAAAAATCTTGAAACACTATACTAACTTGAAAAATATTTGTCTTGTAGCTTCAGAATATCTAATATATATTAGTTTTTCTGTAAACACTGAAGATGTCTACTGCAGGGGAGGAAGTCAAGCTATCTAAGAAAGTTCCAGTGTCTGTTTTATGGTAGTTTTGGTACTGTTAAAGAGGTTTGCTATCTGTTCTAAAATCCATCTTGTTCATCTGCACCTGTTAGGACCATTCCTAAAATACTGACTTATTCCCTGTAAAGGGAAACTTCTTAAATATGTCACCTTCTCTAAAATATCTCCATTGCAGCTCATAAAACAATCAAAGGTGATAGATGTTTCATCTAGGAAGCTAGTAACAAAGAAGAAGATTATTTCTACCAAAACTGTGAGCAGTGGGGCAGCCAGGAAAGCTGTCAGTGCTTGCCCTTTAAACCTGCCCTGTGACTGTTATGCAACGGACAGAGTCTGCAGTGTTTGCCTTTCAAGGTAATTTGCTTTGATAATGTTGAAAAATTGTCTACTGTGCTGTCAAGCAAAGTCAGAAACTTAGATTTACTAGACTGCTGATTTACTAAGTGAAAGATAGTATTTGATCTCTGCAGCCCTTAAAACACTGAGTATGCTCTTTTTAAACAAAAATAGTTGATGGAATTAATGGATTAGTTCACTGCTATCTGCAGCTAGAAATCACTGGTAATTATTTTCTTGTTGTTGTGTTTATTTATTCACCTACATGTATTGTAGAAAATCACTTGAGTTAATTACAACACTTAGAAAAGTGTCCTAAATTCTGTCATTTAGTAGTTATCTAATAGGCCTAAATTATAGCAACAGTCAGAAATCATGAAATGTAGAATAAAAAGGAAGCATGACTGTTTTGTATTTGTTCATCTAAAAAACTAAGAGAATCACAGAATGGTTTGGGTTGGAAGGAACCTTAAAGGTCATCTTTTTCCAAACCCTCTGCCATGGGCAGGGGCAATTCCCACTAGAGCAGGCTGCTCCAAGCCACATTTCTCTGGTATTATCTTATGCTAGATAATATAATTAAAATATAACATAATAGATAATAAGGCTATTATGTGTGTATCTTAGGATTTCATGCTAGATGAGATGC
Organism: Geospiza fortis; assembly: GCF_000277835.1. NCBI lineage: Eukaryota > Metazoa > Chordata > Aves > Passeriformes > Thraupidae > Geospiza > Geospiza fortis. The sequence goes on from NW_005054336.1 coordinate 2,617,231, forward strand.
TTGAAACCTCTGTAAAACTTAAATAAAGCAGGGTTAGGTTGTTTACACATCTTACACAAGTATATTCTAAAAATAATAGTAAGTATTATTAGATTTAGAACTTACTTACCAACTTTTACATTCTAAATATATTTGTCTCTTATTGCAAGGCGTCAGCAAGTGGCTCCCAGGGCAGGAACACCTGGATTCAGAGCACCAGAAGTGTTAACAAAGTGCCCCACTCAGACCACAGGTACTGCCCAACAGATTCAAACAAATGGCTTTTTTCACCTTTTCATCCTTCTTATTTATGCATATTTTCTTGTCTTTTTTATGGGAGCATTTTTTAATTCGTGAAATTCATTTTTCATCCCTTCTAATGCTTTTCAAGTATTTCCTGATTTTAATTAAAAGTTTATTATTCAGAGGAAGAACAACTCAGGAATATTTTTCCTGTGTTTGAAACTTGAATGTGTCTTTATTCATTTGAGAGGTAGTGCCATGTGCAGGAGTTGAACACAGTATATTTAAAAAAAAAAAGATTTTTTTTTTAAAGTTTCTTGGCTTATTTGTTCAAGAAAAATCTTGAATAAATCTTGGGGAGAGGGAGCATTGTTTAGCCTTTTCTAGGCAAGTTGTAACTTATGCTGCCATAGCAGGCATAATTAATGTTGTAATTGCAAATGTGTTCTAGAAAGCATTATTTTATGACTTTTTATCATTTTTTTTACTTTTTGCTAGTGTTTTAAGTAGATGTTTAATTTCCCTGTGTTAAAATTTAGTTAATAAGATTCTGTGGTTTGGGTAAATATTGGGGCAGAGCAGAGGGATTAATGCATTACCTGGTACAAGCAAGGTGGCAGAGGTTGTGCCTAACTGCAGGATGGAGTACCAATAGAGGCAAAGTTACCCATTAAATATTTGCTGTATGGCCAGGAGTTCTAACTTACAAAAAAAATACAAATGTCCCCAAAAACTGGATTTAAAATATAAGGTTTACCATTTTTTTCTGAATAGCTTTTGAAACAGCTGTCAATTTTCAGTAAAGTATGTAAGCATACTCAAAATAGAATTAATATATTTGATCAGCTTATGCCTAGGTAGCTTACTGCTGTTTGAAACATCTGCACTGTGAGTATGACTGGGATTTCAAAGGTATGGCAGCTTGTTTGGAGTTCTTGTGCCTGTGCTGTAAGAGCCAGCTTTATGGGCTAGCAGTCATCCAGAAATCTAGGACAAGTTTAGACAATCTCTGAATCTGTCTAGACAGAGCTGAGGCAGAAAGAAGACATACCTAGGAAATCTTGGACATGTGCTGGTGTTAAGCATGCTCTCAGCTGGTTCTCTGTTCTCTAGAGTAATGAGATTACAAAAAGGAGGGGTAAATCTAGACACCCTTGGGTGTGGCACAGACATCCCTGGACTGAGTCAGTGGTGCTGAGCTCCTGCAGTACATCAACAAAGCCCTTAATTAGAACTGGGTACACTAATACTAATTTTTATGATACCATCTTTTATTTGAACTAGCAAGTATTACTGTTCACTTTGATTTGGGGCTGCTGGAGTCACCTCCTTGTACTCCTGGCAGTCTCACTCCTGGTTTTGGCCTCTGTGCTGACACTAAGTTACTGGCTGAATCCAGCTGACTCTACCCAGAGCTACTACAGCCCATCTGACCCAGGTTCACAGTGCTGGTGTACAACCCAAACCCCCAAGCTGAGGCTACACAGGTCCAGTTCCGCTTTCCCTTGGTTTGTCCCTTGCTCCCCTTTCCTCACTAGCTGGATAACACTAGACAATAGCATAGGGAGGAATCACGATTTTCATGTCATTCCACAAGATCTTGCACTCTGCTGATGATCACAGCTCTACTACAATTGTGGGGCCAGGATTTACTGCCCACTCAGATGGATAAAGCCTTATAATTTCAGCAAGAGTTACATAATTAAACCTTCTCAAAGGTCTTGACCTTCATTACTCCAGCTTACCCAACCACATCCTCAGGGGGATGCATGGCCCCTCAAACAGATAGTATTACTGTATCACTGTTGGAAAGATGATACTAAAACATTTTACAGGAACTGTGCAGAAGGCTGAAAACCTTTCCACTGTAAATTGTGCCAAATTATTAACTTGGATTTTTTTTTAATAAAAGACATAAAATCTGGTTTTGCAACTAAAGTCAGCCTAATACCTTTTTTCCAATACCAAGTCCTGTGCTGAGTGTTTCTAATTAAAACATCCGAATTAATTACTGTCTATTTTGCCGCTTACTTTTTTTCAATAGGACTAGGATGAATATGCCACTATTTCCCAATTGTTAATTTTTCTCTTTGGAGTTTGAGATCCTTCAAACTGTCTCCTTCACTTTCCTTGCCATCTCTTAAAATGTGCACCTTAGTGAGCCAAAAAATTGTGGCAGACAGGTATTCTTGTAACTTCCAGCACTGAAGTTTCCATCAGGCTTTGGCCTCTCTCCCCAGAGTACTCTCTGTACTCTTCATAACACAATGAAAGTGATGAATAACTTTGAACTATTATGGTTTTTAAACTGCCTGTCTTGTCAAGTGAGTTCATATGAGAGAAGAACAAAGCTCATAATAAGATCAATTTCTTAGTACTGCCTACCTGTGCCAGCCTCAATCCCCAAAAAATTGTTTCACTAACATTTTTTATTTATGACCCTTATATAGGTTTTCTTTATAGGAAGTTAAATATATATCAAGCCAGCCATTTCATTTGCCCCCTCTCATCTTCCCAGGTAAAAAAAACTTCAAACATTGATTTGGTTCATTTTAGGTTTAGCAAGTTAATGGAATTACTCATATGAACAAACTCCCTCTGCATTAAAGTAGGAAGTTATTCTTCAATCTAATTACAGAAGTTTCCACTATTATCTGAAGTATTATCTATGTGACCAAAGTCAAGAAGTACTTCAGAACGTAACTTTTGCTGATAGAAACTTTTCAGATCATAATTTATTTTTAAAGTTGAGATTTTGTTTGTGATGAAGTTGTGAGTTTAGTTGTTGATAAATTTGCTTTCCTTTGCAGCAATAGACATGTGGTCTGCAGGAATCATATTCCTTTCTCTACTCAGTGGACGGTATCCATTTTTCAAAGCAAGTGATGATTTAACTGCTTTGGCACAAATCATGACAGTTCGTGGATCCAGAGAAACCATTCAGGCTGCTAGAACTTTTGGTATGCAAACCTTCATTATGGGGGAAGGGGGGAAATGTTACTTAATACTGTGATTTACAATCAATTTTTTTTTGTGTAAATAAATATATTTTTAGGCTTGAGAGTAATTTTGGAAGTAAATCACGTTTTTTGAAGTGTATACTGACAGACTTTTAAGACAGTTTTGTGGTTTTCTGTCTTTTGCAATGTGTGTATGGGGTACTTTATGTCATAGTATTCCCAGCCTGTCTACTGCCTTTCACTAAGTCAGGGCTGCTTGAGGTGAAGTATGCCAACGAAATGTTTCCTACTGGCATTTGGTTAGAATTCTTGAGACAGTGTTACTATTTCTACAAAATTTGTCCTGGAGGCTTAAGTCAACGTGACTTAAAATTTAGATGATGTAAACCTTGCTTTTCCCCCCATCCCTTTCCCCAAAAGGCCTAGTGAAACAAACAAACAAGCTAAAAACCCAATACCCAAGAGCTGTCCTGTTTAAAAAAGACTCAATCACCACAAAACACAAAATATCCAGATAACCATTCCCCTCATTGCTTGCAGGTTAAATGCTACAGTACTTGCTACCTGGATGTGTAACTGCCAGCATCAATTTTCATTCTCCAGACAGAGGTGTAGAAATCAGGGTATTTACTTGTCTTCAGTTCTGTTAAATGACAATGAAATGCAAAAAGTTGGTGTACAGGGTGGCTGACAACCTGTCACTACATAACTTGACATAACCCAAAGCTCTTTGTTCTGAGCAGAACTGAGATGATGACCCCTTCTGACACTCGGGCTGCTCCTGTAGCAGCATGGCTGGTGTGCAGGCATGGGGGGCTGGATTTGGTTCTTTGATAGATTTGGGATGTTTTTCTTTCATGCTGGTTGTAATTTGAGACATGAAGTTTCTCTGAAACAAAAGTTGCAGTTGCATAGAAAGTATAATAAAATGTGGCTTCCTGTACAACTTTTTTCCCTAGGAAAATCAGTTGTGTGTACCCAAGTTGTCCCAACTCAAAACCTACGAACCCTCTGTGAAAAGCTGAGAGGAACAAATAGCAGCTGTAAGGGATTTCAGGGGGAAGGGCCCAGCAGGTCTGAAAACAACACAGCTCTGTCGGTTGCATCAGACAAACCCTGTGCTCCTGAGACACTTGGAAAACAAATTCAACACTTACAGAGTTTTCAGGAAGGTGATGGTGCTTTGGAAACGAAGGCAACTGACATGAAAGGATGGGATCAGGTTCCTGATGAAGCATATGACCTACTTGATAAGCTACTAGACTTAAACCCTGCAACAAGAATAACTGCAAAAGAGGCTTTGCTGCATCCTTTTTTTAAAGACATAAGGCTCTGAGAAGATAACTTTGTTATTCCTTTCATATGTTTTGTTGTAGAAATGAAATACTGAGGCAGTTTTACCTTGTTGCCCTCAATATTTACACTCACTGAAATAACGTCACACTGTGCTCTGAACTACTGAAATTTTGTCTTGTACAGTTAGACATCAAATGTCAGTTTAAGAAATACTTACAGATGCAAAAGTTACATAAACATCAGTAGCGTGGTGTTATCCTAAGACACTTCTGAGACGTTATTGCTGTGCATACCTGTTCTCTGTATGAAAGTTAACTTTGATCAAAAAAAATCGAAGAAAAAAGAGTTTCATAAGATCTATGCTTAATTCTCGAGATATTCCCTTAAAATTTACAAGTTTGCCTTAAGGTAAGACTGAAATAAGAAAGTGTTTGAGAGACTTTTTTTGGTACTTGCATATCTCTGCTTTGTTCCTGTTTGGTACATGGGGGACTGAAAATGGAACAAAGAGGATTCATTTTGTTCAGACTATTTTCAGAGAACAGTATTACTTTGGGAGTGTTGCTAGAAGAAAGGCCAGGTGCTGGAGATTATATCATCAAAAGAAAAGCATAACTTTTAAAAGTACATTTTTTGTCCCTGTCTGGTCTTTGCTACTTAGGAAATAGTAATAAATGCAGTTACTCATTTTGCATGTTTCCTCAGTGCCATGGGTAACTGTCAGTATTCCACAGCTGCTGCCTACAAGGATGTCTTGAGTGCCAGGCATAGGTTTGATTTCTGTTATAGAAACTGATTTCTTAAAAAATACCTGTTCAATAAATGATTTGGTTTTATAACTTCAGAAGCTTGTCTAGATATACTTCTATAAAAGTCAGGTAAGTTTTTCCTGTGGGATGTTTCTGTTCAGGGAGTCTTCCATATTGGTTTCCTGCATAAATTCCTCAGTGATAGAAGCCACTTTGGATAGCTCTAGTGTGTATGGCTGTTGTAGCACAACTATCCTAATTATCAAGGAACTCTTAGCACAGAGTTAGCTAGCTATTTTCTGGTCCTAAGGAGGAAAATCCCACATCTTCAATGTGCAAAGTAAGCTACATCACGTTCAACAGAAGTTTCTCTAAACCCCTTGATTCTGGAGACTGAAACATAATACAGTGTTTTTTCATACACATTTCCTGATATGCTGATGGATTTGCTGTAAGAAGTTCTTTTGATAACTCCTGTAAAAAGCCTTCTCATATGAGCTGATGGTTATGATAGTGCAAAGATCCTGACCAGGACTGGGGCTGAAGAGACAAGATTTCAATATTTTCAAAATATTGAATACATAGAAAATAATGGTAATGTTGCTCTGTTTCTGGCATCAGCTGTTAAGGGAAAAATATGTGCAGATGGCAGAATATTGATTGCAGAAAATGTTGAAACCCTCAAGACCCTGGGGCCCAGGTCTTGTAATTTTTGCTGTTTATATAATTTCAACACAGCACATCACTGAGAAATTATTTATCTAAAGGAACTGTGGCCAAATTTGGCAAGCAATGCTGTCTGCCAGTGTCTGCAGATGTATTGTTTCCTCCTACATTCACTCGTGCTGTCTATGGGCTTATGAGAGCACCAGCTGACAACAAGCTAAAATATGTCGGCTATCTCTTGTGAGCTTTCAAGCAACTTCAGCTCTTAAGCTTCCCTGCTAACAGCCTTCAGCAGCTCCTCCCATCAGAACCACAGCAATTAACCTCTGCATTCATTTAAAAGCCAAAAAGGAAAAATCATTGCTAATGGTACTTTTATCAAAACACTAAGGGTAAATGAAATCTGTAAGGAACAGTTCTAAGCTCTGTATATTCCCTAACAAGCTGGAAAAACACATTGGCATTGCTTTTTCCAGTCAGCTATGTAAAATGTGGAGAATTCTTTTTTCAAGTGGAGGGATGAAGTAAAAAGAAAAGTGTGTTTGAACTAGCATATGCTAAGGAAGTACTTTTTGCCACACTCTGCAGAAGAAAGCCAGAATAAATGCAATGGGCTCTTACAGGGAGAAAAAAAAAAAAAAAAGAAGGAAAAGAGCAAGAAAAAACACTATAGCTGGGCAGTGAGCAGTGGTTGCCACTGGATTTTCTGCTTCTCTCTGCTGTGTTTCTAAGAATCTCTAAAAACCACAGGTAAGAGCCAAGTACTAAGATTCCTTTAAAGTTTAAATACATAATTTGAGCTGTTTATAAACTGCACATGAATCTTGTACCATGAGAGCTGCAATTAGAAAAAATTCTGCACAGAAATTACATTGCTTCAACAAATGTTCACTGATTGAGAGGCCACAGCTGGGTGAGTGTTAAGTTCTGGGCACCATCACAAGGTTAGTACTGGACACACAAGGTTAGTAACTAATTGGGCAGAAACCAAAAATGGCAGCAAAAAGCTGCATAAGCTTGGAAAGATTAATAGAAACTAATACCTAGAATTCTGAGAACAGAATGCTGGGAGCAAATCTCAAATACATCTGTGTATTTAGCATAGGGAAGACTAGCTTATTCTCACTACTAAGGCAGACTAGGTGAGGAAATTGTGACATGTTTATTATGTTCATCCTAGTTGAAAAGGGTAACAAATGCATATTTATATTTATTTGCCCAGTACCTTTCTGGCCATTACATTCTACTAGTGAGCAAAAAACAAAGAAAAAAAATCTTTAGAGCTTGCCTCATACATTTGTTGGTGATGAAAAGGTATGTTCTGAATGAGGTGATATAAATAGTGTTTGCATTTCACAGGGGACACCTGAATTTTTTCTGCTTCATGAAGGCAGATCACCCAAGGCAACTGAAGTAAAAGAAAAAGCCTCAACAACCCAGTTTCCTCATTTGCTCAGTTTTATACCACATTTAAAAGACAGCTTGGCTATGTAGAGAAAATGACTAACCTTTCAAATCACTTAATAGAACAACAGCATTTTAAAGGAAATTAGTACTTTATGGCTTTATGAATTCCTAATCTATAATGAAACTATGCAGCTCAAGTGGTAGGCTTATAGCGACGACAGTTCTCTTGAGACATTACTGAAGCAATACTCTTCCCGCAGCACAATTGTAAATGTTCTTTTGGTTGGGTGTTTCTAATGTTTATTTTTTTTAGAGCCCATAGTAAATTATTCTACTAATGTAGCCACAGCATGTTCACTTCAGGATTCTCTTGTAGCTTGTCCAGAAAACAGAACATGTCCCAGGTCAGTGGCAGTACATATGTGCTTCATACCCCTCTCTGCTGCTGCGTTCCTGGCTGGCCAGTTCAAGGGGTAGTAAATATTTAAATTGGCAGCCTGCTCACAGTGGGTGGAAACTGGATAGTCCCTTTGATCATAGGCTTACAAAGGCCAGCATATAGAGTTTTGTTACCCTAGTAACAAAAAATTCTGGTACTGCTGAGCTGAGGGTCCAGTAAACTGGATATTTTGCATCAGCATAACCTGGATAACCAAGGGTTTTAAAATATGCCTGTTGTGTGCTCAATTCTGCCTCTCCATGACTCAACCCTTTCTACTTTCATGTCCACTGACTGCTAGAATTATCCCTATACAATGGTTTATTGTATCATGTTAAAAACTAACCACTATATGCATTCCTGAGTATCCCCAGAGTATTGTTTATTCCATTTATGGAAGGACTCACATCTTCCTGTGGGGATATGGCAGGGAAGAGAGTGGTTTTGTTACATGTTATTTGGTTTCTTGCATAAAGTTCTTCCATAGCTTTTAGAAGAGTCAGATTTTAATCTAAGACCTAATTAAACATCTGAACAATTCTAGTGCTAAAAGTGTTTTGCATAAGATATTAATTTGCTCCATGTCTTTTATATGGCATAAACAAACTAATTGTAACAAATGATGCATAATTAGTTTTACTTCTTGATGTGATGAGATAGGGCTGTAGCCCAACAACTGACATTAAAAAAAATCAGGATCTTGGGAGGAAAGGTTAAATGATTGATATAATGAATGCCACAGGTCATGTGTAACAGCAGGCAGCTCATTGATAAAACCTCTCACGTACTTCCCATTCCTGTTTTTTTCTCACCATCTCCCACAAAAACTCTGCTCAGATGCACTCTGTGTTGCTATAAGGCATTTGGCTTTAATCATTCTTTGCTGCTTTAAGAGTTACTGTGTGTTATGTGAAAAGTACCAGTTATTTCCAAGTGTCATGGGAGTCCTCTGGAGCCTTGCTCCTGTTCTTCTGAATGTTTACTTGTTCCAAAGAGCTCAGTGTCCTTATCAACCCCCCCCCCCCTTCCCCCCCCAACTTGAACTTGGTGGTAGAGGTAAGAAATTCTAAAGTTCTCTGTAGCATTTCAGTTTTCTTGTCTGTAGTCTTATCAGATCTGGGAATGCCAATTTCAAAGAGAACTGCTGAAATTTCTACTATGTGAGCATACACTTGTCAGGAGGAAAGCACTGAGGGGAGACTGAGTAGTGTGGGTCTCAAGAGGACACAAAATGCTACAGCCAGCTTTTTTTCTTGCTCTGTAAACTACTCAACATCTTTTTCCTTCACCAGATTGATATTAAGCTATAAAATGTTTTCAAACTTTCTTTCAAAACTCCAAGAAGTTACTCCACCTTCTGAAGGCCAGCTCACTTCCATGGGCTGTGTTAGCTGCTTGTGGGGCTCCTTCCACATCCCAGAAGAGAGGGGATTACAGTGGCTCACTGCAGCAGGGAAAACACAGCATCATAGAGTATCCTGAGCTGCAAGGGACCTACCAGGACCATCAACTCCAACTCCTGACACTCCCAAGAGTTACACCACAGGCCTGAGAGTGTTGTCCAAATGCTTCTTGAACTCAGATATATCAAGGCCCTTTTTGTTCTTTTAGTGCATTTAATGGATTAAACTGTGGTATTTACTATGGACAATTCACCAGGACACAGAGCTGTCCTGCACACAGCTTACAGCCAAGCTGTTATTGCCTGCTGGGATCCTTCATAATCTGGCATATGTTTTCCATTGCAGATCTGCTTACAACTAGTTCTGGAGCTCTGTAATTTGAGTCACATTCATTGCAGTTGCTTAATGAAAAAACAGTGTGCAGTTTGAATTTGTAGGTATTTACCCCAGCTGTCTTTGTAAAACTGACAGTATTCTGAAATATTCACTTAGAGGCAGCCCGTGCTGGGAGGGGAGGAAGGTCTGTGTTAATTACCTCCCGTTAGCTCAGCTTTTTATTCACTAAAAACCAATGCTTTTATTAATTTGCTGCATTGTGACTTACATGTGGTAAGTCCTCTATCACAACAGCAAAAAGAGGACTGTAAAATCTGTGGTAAATTACTTTGGACAAGGATACAAATATACTGGACCAACAGTGCTCCAGAACTGCATTCCCTGGCTTTATTTCAGGGCTTAAAATGGAGACTTAATGTTGGGCTTTTCCTTGAAACATTTCCACAGAGTTTCATCACCTATGACTTTCATAGAGTGCATCAAACTGATTAATCAAGGCCTACTATTTGTAGCCATTTTGGAACCTAATGAGTGTGATAGGACATTACGGAGCCACTTCAGCTGAACTACCAAGCTCCTGCTGTCACACTGCCCTTAGGAATACATACTGATCCCTGGAGATCAGAGCATAATCTAGACATGCATCACTCTGCCCATGGCCTCCCAGTAAAATGTGAGTTAAATTAAAATTACCAGCCCAGCTGTTTTTCATGTGGTGACAGACCATAATCACAGTTTGTGACATGCTGTTTGGTTCTTCCAGGTACTAATTATTCAAAAGAGCCACATCATCCTGCTTACAACACACTGGCTTTAACCCTGTAACATTTGTGTATCGGAACATGAAATGCTGAGACAAGCCACACATTTAAATTGTAACTACAAGATCGATATGTCAGCTTCAAGTGCCTCACTACATGCTAAGGTTTGGCATGCAAACTTGAAAATTAGATTTACTACAGAATTTTCAAATATTAATGTCACTCATCCCCGATCACTAGCATTAGCCTGAGTGAAATGCTAATTTGAAATGTTCAAAGAAGTCTTAAAATATCCAGGGAAGAAATACATTGGTGTGATTCAGCCAAGTGCATGTAGTCTGGATTAATCCCAGCAGGTCTATTTTCTGTCTTCCAGTGCAAAAAGGTTCTTGTGAATTTACTGGAAGTTATGAGACAGACTTGTGTAAAAACTAGGACTACATTCAATAAGAGATCAAAAGTAAAATTCAGGTAGCACAAGAAATACACCTGCCTCTGCTAGTTTCAGTGTTTGTGGCAGACAAAACCAATGGTCCCAAAAGCACTGCAGCTGGCACAGTTAAAAAAGCATCATGTATGACTGAGCAAGGGAGCTGTGGACGCAGGAGGAGCTCTGCCCACAGCAGGCTCTCAAGGTGGTGCTGACAAACAGGGCAGGTCTCCCAGGGCACCTTTCAGCCCAGCAGAAGACATTATCCTTCAACAGCACCCCTGGTCCAAGCAATCAGCTCCCCAGGCCTGGAGAACAGGGCAGTGCTGTGCACGGCTGTTCCTTCATGCTTGGCCACACAGGGTTTGGGCAGGAGCTGCAGGTGTGGAGGGGCAGCAGGGAGGGGCCCTGTCCCCCACCCACCTTCCCTGCTCAGCAGGAGCCCTCAGCTCCCTCCCTGACACCATCCGCTCCTGCACACAGCACGAGCTGCAGCCCTCCCTTTCTCTTCCCACTGATCTTTTCCAGTTTATAAAACTGACAAACAGAGGGTAATTGATGGTTTATAAAGATATGCAGCTTATTTATCAGGAGGAATGAAGCTGGATTCAGCAGCACAGGATTTTTTCCTTATCAAAACAGACGAAGGACTGAAAGATAGATGTGACCAGATACCACAATAAATTCCAATTCCCATCAAACAAACTGTAACGAGACATTAACATCCTCCCACTTGGATGGAGGGAGATCATTCTGTTGGGTCAGTTAACAGAAACAGCATTTCTTGTCAAGCCTTATTTCCCTCAGTTCAGAATTAAGTATTTCTAGAAATAAAAGGTGTTTGCCTCTCACTCTCTTCCTTTGACTTCTACATTCTTCTTCCCAAAAATGAGTTTGTCAAGTTTAAATGTATAATTAAGAGTATCAGACCTAAGCACAGCAGGGATCTTTAAGAACTTTACTGAACTCACTGGTCCAAACCCATTTCTGACCAAAGAGTCAGAAGAGGCCTCCAAAGCTGAGTTCCTTTATTTGGGTGGATCAAAGCAACATTTTCCACTGTCTGGGAGAACAGAGCACAGCTGAAAAGCTTTGACAGACTAGTGCTATTTTTCTGGCAGCTTTTCAGATAGAACATCAGTGTCATGGCAAGAATATAATTTTTCCCAAGCATTTTCAGCCATGGTTGTTCTTGTAGGGCTCTCTTTGACTATGCTATCATTAGAACTAGAATGAAATTAATTCAGAACTTGATTATATGTATACAAATAGAATAGAATATGTATACAAATATAGAATATATTTATACAAACTATTGCAGGTAATAATTAATTTGAATACAGAAAATCTTGAGAGGCAAACAGAGGAAAACACATGAGAGAGAAACATTGAAGAAAAGCAGCAATAAAACAAAATGGGAATGGAATTCAATCCAAAAGGAAGAGCAATTTGTTCTCATAGCTTGGGGGAGTAAAGGAATAAGCCCACTGCAAGTGTTTACAGCCAGAGTCCCTCAGATAATTGCACAAACACTGGTTTGTACCTCAGCCCACACGCTGAGGTATTACTGAACACACCACCCAGTCAAAAGGGAAATCTCAGCACTACACTTTTTGCAGGCTATTGGTACACTGAGGCAGGTGTGCACCCAGCACCTCTGCATGCCTTGATGCTCCACCTGGGATATTTACATGAAGAAGCCACAGCTCTCTCTTAGGCTGGCTCCCCCCTCTGCAGAGCTCACATATGGAGGGAGAGAAAAGGAAGGGAGAAACCTGGGAACTTGTATGCCTTTGCCTTGCCCCACCATGTGAAGGCAGGCTGAATCTGGGGGACAAATCCCATCCTGCTGCAAAAGTGCTTCCTAAGCGCAGCCTTGAGAAGTAAAGCTCTTGGAATTAAAAGCAAACCCACCCCCCCTTAGCAACTCATGTCAAAGAAGCTTAAGCACAAGCCTAAAGTTAACCAGATGTTTAGGTTTCTGCTCGTGGGGCCTGTGCTGACTCTGCAGGATTGCTGGTTTACAGAACTGACTCACAGCAACCCCGAGCCCTTCATTCTGCTGTACCTCTGCTCTGCTGATATGTGCTCCTTGGTATGCACACTTTGCAAGCACAGACCCAGATGCCAGATTTCTGTAACATACACAAAGCCATAAAAGTACTTCTCAAACTCTAGCTATCTAGTTGATTCAAATAAAGCTCATAAATTTCTTGAAAATTAGATATAGATATATTTGTGCGATACAGAAATACAAAATAATGTAACATTATCATAAAAATGTTATGCTATAATAACATTAATAATATCATAACTTTCATAACATTATCACTCACCCAAATATCCCAAAATGCCACAATAAAGCAATAGTGGCCAAAGACAAAAAATGCAAGAGAAAGGAAAAAAAATACAGATTTTGTTACAAGACATTCTTTTCAACCAATCACATGTTTAAAATTGTCTTATCCACACTGTCTATAAATAAGTGTGTTACTTGAGTTTAATCTCTAAGTTATTCTTCAAAACTCTGCCCTTTTCTAGCCTAAAATGTCAGGTTCTTCCAAATGGACATTATCTAGTTCAGAGATAGACTTCACCATGAGGGGAAGCTCTAGCTGCCAAGCACTTGGCACGACAGATTTGCAATTAGGTACTTCCCTCTGCCCTAGGGAACCTGGGCTATAAAAAGAGAGCAGGAGACAGACCTGGATTTAACAAAAAGAACTGCACCCACTCCAAATGCTGCATGCCAAGTTTCAGAGTAGTCTGACTTGCAGGAAAGCTTTAAAGACAGGTTTGCAGCAGCCTGCAAAGCCTCAACAGCCTGCTGAAGGCACCTGCACATGCTCGGATTTAGTACAGAAGTACAGTCCATAGTGAGGCCTGGGTAACACAACTTTTTCCAGAATTAGGACATATACAAAGAGCATGCTCATGCATTATTGTAAAACAGTCCATTATTTACAGTTGGCAAGTAACACATACAGGAGACAGGGGTGGTTGTGAAACAGATTGCAAGATGTGCTGGTTAAAAGTCCATGCCACAAGTACAGAAGCAGTCTGTGAATACCTGAGTGTATTCCTGCAAAAGATTATCGACTACTGAGGCAAACTGGCACACAGATCCTTCCCTGGTGCTCCAGACACACAGCAACTGACTTGTTAATCAATTTACACTGAAAATACCTCTTTCTTAGAGTTGTCTTTTCAAAAAAATTGCAGCAGATGCATGTATAATTTGGGAGGAAGACATAAGAGGGCCAGAAAATGCTCAAGTCTTATCACAATTTTTTAAAAAGTACTTTCAATCCTTTCTAGTTTCTGAAGCATACGATGAAGAAGCAAGTTAAATGATCCATTTAAGAGGAATCTATGGGGGAAAACCTAAGCATTTCTCTTAAAGGTTAAATGTATTTACGCCCTTCACATGTGAAATTTGCAGTGATAAAGTGCACATTCTTCATTTTTTACCTGGTTAACTTTGCTGAAACATACTAGTTCCCCAAAAACTTCAGCTACACAGAAGAAGATCATCCATCATGGGGATGAATGCACACATGCAAGTGCAAGCAATCTGAACCATTGGAATATGAACTAATGCAATACAGAGCACGTAAGTGTGCTAGAAAATATTTTCATTTATAGTTTTTTTTAAAAATATAAACATAAAAATTATAAAAGTATAAAAGAAATTTACGCTGTTTATGAAATTCCTTCTGTTAAACACTCTACTATGATTTTAAAACCAGATCTAAAAATGATCAATAGCCTATGTAAGTGCTGGCTGTACCTGCCCAGTCAGGCTGGTAAAAATGACCAAGGCCCTGCTTGGATTTTCATACAAATTCCATTGCCTCTTTACAAAGAGAGGACACAGTGAAGCACAAGGAAAGAAACAGGATACCCATAGCAGAAAGGAATCAATTTTTTTCTAAAATTGCTGGATTTCTAGTAGCAGAGAATCTGCATAATATCTTTTCCAAACCTGATTTTTCCATTAGCTTTCATAATAATAAACAATGGTAGAGGTAAGACAGTTCTTCTTCTCATCCCTAGAGAGCTATACTTTTAAAGTGATTGCTCAGATGGGGCACTGCTTGAGGCACCAGAATTCTGCAGTATCAGGTTAGCATTCCCTTCAGAGGAACCAGAGAATTTACCCCCAAAAGATACTGGCAAGTACCTTATGATCTTCTAAATTTTATATATATGTATTTTAGTCTGGTTTTATCATTATGAAACTGTAATATGAGAAAAGTTTACAAAGTGTCTTGCTTAGGGTGTTGATGATGATAGAAGTACGTAACTTCAAAACAAAAACGAGTTTCGTTCATGTTTAAAGAATGTACTGACGGTGACCATCTCTGAGTAAACTGAGGAACCACTGGGAACCACAGCAATGAGAAGTTCATTCTTCTCTGAAATACACAGGAACTGTTTATTTCTTCATGTGCTCAGACATAATCTGGATTTACATTTACTTTTTATTGGAGCACACAATGAGAGTGGTAGAGTGGTGATCCTGGTAAATTAATTATTACCAATTCCCCTCCATCTTTTCTCTGTTTTGATTCTAATTCTACAGGATGGGCACAATATTTCCACTCCTCCCTCTAAATTCTAGTTACTATTTTGAAAGGACCAAAAATCACCTGAAAATATTTGCTGATATTTTAGCAAGATTTTACTATCTATTCCTTTCAAAACATAGGTTTGCTTTTACATAGCATTTCCATTTCCAATCATTTCCAAACAGGTGAAGCTCAGCCACTGCTGTGCTGCTGGAGCTGCAGGTCCTGATTCAGGTCAGGCAAACCAAAAATTTTCCTCCTTGTATCATCTCTCTTCTTCTTGGGGGAATCAGAGTATTTTGCTTAAGAGTTCCGTTTGTTCAAGTCTAACATATCTGCATTACAACTCTGAAGGTCTCCAAATATCACCACATAAAATAATTTTCAACAAACATCAACAAGGTTCAGACTTGCAGCAAGAACTCCAAAGCCTGGTAACATACTGTAAGAAGAACACTAAAGAAACTGTTGCCCCTGCTCTGGTCCCCACAGCAACAGGAAATTTGTTGAATCAAAGTCTGAGCTCATCCCAAGAAGCAATCAATGCCCTCAGTACACAGGAAAAAGATATGATCTGAAAAGAGAGGTCAGGAAACATGCTGTCAATTGGCTTAGTCAGACTACATGACAGACACCTTGAGAAGTTTTGTTACCCCTTGAGAAGCATAAATGGCACAGGATGAAGTTGATTTCCATCAGCTTCTGTAGCAGTTTGGTGATGTGCAGGGGAGTTCAGCCCAACACCGCTGCGGAGTTGGTGTCTCACCCTTTCAGCACCACACTGCTGAGGCTGGTGTGTCCCACCCTGGGACACGTCCAGTGCCTCTGGCATGAGCATCAGCTTCAATCCGGCAGCAAGGAAGTGCCACTGAAGGCCAGTAAAGAGCAGCATGAGCAGGGCTGCTCCATGAAGGGCTGTGAGCCAAGGCTGAGGTGGCCCAGTGCAGACAGGCCCCTCACACACAAACCACAGTCTGGCCATGTGTGTGACCAGGACAGGTGGAGCTGGGTGCCAGCACAACAGCAGCCCCTGAAGTGGACATAAATTAGGTCCAGGGTCTATGCAGAGGGTTCAGGCAGTAGCAAAAGGAGGTGGAGCTAGAAGCAAGACTACAATGCAGATCCAAGATGCATCCAGGAGGTAGGGCCAGGGCTGGAGACAAACACACTGACAAAGCTTGAGCTGAGACACAGCCCCAGGGCCGGTGGCTGCACTCAGGGTCCCAAGATAGTGGTTGAAACCTTAACTGCTCATCTCCTTGCAGGAGGCTGTTACCATTGTAACTCTATTGCCTTTATCATCCTGTTTCCAAAAAGAAAGACAGCTGCCTTAATACTTCTGTCTCTCTCTTAAGAGAGCAGTTTTTAAACCAGCTGTTAGGGTAATTTAAGCTCATGCTGTCAAATAAATTGACCATGCAATTTTTGAGGTTTACTTCATTTATACCTTTTAAAACCAGCTTCAGGGACTTTAAAGCTGCTGCTCAAGTGAGTATTTCATTGCTTTAACTTAGTATTGAAAACATATTACTGTCATCTCTCAATCTCCATCTGGGCCTTCCATACAAGCTGCTTCCTGCCACATCACACTCATTCATTTCTGGTTTTCTGTATAAAAAGCCACAGCCCTGGCGTGTGCCTGTTACGTAACCCCTGCTGACAGGCTCAGGGATCCGGGATGCCGAGCAGCCGCAGAGGAGTGAGCAGACTTGGCAAGCTTGGAATTTACTTCCTGTGGAACTGGAATGCAGAGCAACTTGCTGGGCTTTGGAGTTTCTACAGTAATTATTCCACTAAAGAGTTAGTTTGCCAAAGGGAAATAAGGCAGGCATTGAAGCAAGCCTCCTGCCAAGCCAGCAGAGTGGGACTCAGCTGAAATCGAGTGTTTTAAGGCAGGTCAGGATAGCACACAGCACCTATAAGTGGTCACTGGTGTCAGATGGCCTGTGTTTTATGGGGCTGCAGCAGAACACACAAGAGCAGGATTCCAACTGAACAGGACTCAGTCAGCCTGCCTTGCTCCTTCTCTTCTAACTCCTATCCCAGCTTCTCTATGCTCCAAATATTTCTAAACTGTTTGATTTCTGATCAGGTGTCTGCTACGAGTAATGAAAGAGGAGCTGGGTTTACTTTTGAGATCTACAAAGGACTGCCTTGTTCTCAAGCTCTGGCACCAAGGACCCCAGATGTTTCCAAACACCTGGAGATGTTGCTTCAGGACAGGCTGTCCAGCCCTTGAGTCCCAGGTTAGGACAGGCCCACTGACCCTGGCAAGATACCTGCCCTCTCTGAACACTCGAGAGCACTGTGGAAATGGAGTGCATTAAGCAACAAGAGATTCCATAGAGGATCCCGCATTTCAGAAATGTGAAATTCAGAAAATATTTGCAAATCCCCTGCCCCTGAAAGAGTTGGGCTGAACTGCTGCACCAAATCATAAACAGCCACGTTTGTCAGTGGAAATGCAGAAACACATGTCCACTCCTCCCCTCCAAGACATGTGGTTCACTTTTTGCATGAAAGCTTGAGTATAACAGTGATAAGTTTCACACTGCCTGCTTAAGGCAGGGTTATCTCCACCCTTGGGAACTCTGTAAGGGGGAGATGAATAGTTGGATGGTTTTGAATAAACTGTACAAACAAAGTTGTGAATTCTTTTAAGTTTAGCTAGTGCAGAAGGCAGAATAGAAATGTCCAATCTACAAAGTTCCCTGCAAGGGGGCTCCTAAGTGTTGGTGGCAGAATCCACACACCCGCTACTCCTGGAAGACCAGACCTTCCAAATCCTGCTTCTCCTTAAATTTCATCCTATTTCATACCCAAGAAAGTGCTCCAGTTACCACCAGTGTCACTTGTCACAAAATGTTGTATAGTAGGCATGCATTAGCAACCCTCCTCATTTCTGCCTCTCCAAGCAGAGATTACTTTCTTCACACTAAAACACAGAGCAGCTCTCCATAACTGAAGAAGGATCCAGGTCCTTTCTTCCCAGTGTGAGGGTTTCACCAGTCTGTGCCACCCAGCAAGTTACTGGTAAATGTCATCTCTTTTCAGTGCTGATGAGTCCATGATGAACAGAGTTCATCAGCATGGAGTCCTTGAGGAACAATTAACATTCTTCTATCCCTTTGTTTCTCCCAGGAGTGACCCATTTGCTGTAAGAGAACACAACACACTGGCCCTGTAGCTCTCATCTGCTTCTCTGCTGCTTCCCTGTGACCTGGCTCAGGACTCTGACTGATGGAGCTCCTCCCATGCTGAAGTGGTAGGAAGGGAAATACAAGCTCCTCCACCCACCCCACTGCTCCCCATGTGCTTCACTAATTTAAAAAACCCTAAGAATTACCTATATTTCTTGGTTTTGCTGAAAGTAGAAATTAAATCCTCTCTGGTTTTGTGGTGGGTTTTTTTTTGTGTGTGTGTGTGTTTTAGTGGTTTTTTTTTTTTACAGATATAGGGGGGTTTTGTGTTTTAAAAAGAGTTACTTTTGTAAGTAACACTAGTAACTTCAATTATAATCTCTAGAACACAAGGGTTTCTTAATTTTTTTGCTTCCTGAATTAGGAATATATAAATATGTCGCCAGTTAAGGACAAGATCCAGAAACAGTTAAATAGTCCTTGTTCCCCTAAAGATAATGAAATTGCTCACATGAGACAATTTTGAAGCATAGCAGATTTTTAAAAACATTTCTTTTGGCTTAAAATATTTAGAATAAGATTCCTAATTTTCCAACAACACAGCTGTTATATGTCTGGCTTTTAACCCAGATCTGTTTGTATCATACTAAGATTCCCGGTGAATAGCTGCAAAACCTCAGGGCTGATTTTCTTTAACATTGAAAATTTATCCTGTAATCAATGTGTATTCATAATAGATTACTTCAGTTAAATTTCCTTAAATTCCTTTGAGGATGCATTCTGTAAAATAGATTTTTTATAAGATTAGGGCTAGCTCAAGTCCCTAGCCCAAAACGTGGAAGTGAAAATGCTGGCCAGTGTCTCAGTAGGAAGTTTTCATTTCCAGAGGGAAAAAAAATCCTGATTTATCAAAAGATCCTCATAGGGAAGAGTTTAATTTGCCTGAGTATAATTGATTTTTATAATCCTCAGCATTCAAAAAAATTAAATTCTAAAATATTTATATCTACTGTCTCATAGAGAAAAATCAAAGAGTGAGACTTCTAGGTCTCTGGATCTTTTTTGCAGTTCTGAAGCTGGAATCAATTAGATTTTTTCAGTTTAACAAATCTGTTTATTTCTTTGAGGAGCAAAAACCCCTAAGCTCCCTCAGTATGCTGCTTCCATCTGAGTGCAGGCTAAGTCAGATTTGTTCAACAGCCTCCTGACTGGGTGGAGGCAGTGGGAAATACTTGGCTATACTGACTGTTCCTAACAACAGTTGCCCTGAAGGAAAGTGATGTTTTGCTACAGAGAGAATTTTTGGTGTTTCTGTTTGTTCAGTACTTGGTGTTTATAAATCTAAGCAAAATAATAATAAAACCAAGATGTTAAATGAGATGCCAGCATGTATCAGGAATCCCATTTTGCCCACCTCTACATGTCAGCAGCTACCATGGGAGAAACTGAGTCTGTTTCCCCATTCCTCTCATGGTGATGAAGTTACTTTAACCCATCTGGGGCACATAAGTAACACATGCACGTTCATCCCAGAACCTTCATCTCTCCAAATGTACTGTACACAATTAGAAGATTTCACAGATGCAAAAAGCCAGGGCCACTGTCCAAACTCTGCATCTGTCACCAAGCTCAGGTCACTGCATCAGGGTACAGCCTTCCCTGCACAGGCCACCTCCTCTTAGATGATAAAGATGACTCATAAACAAAGATTTCCTGAATATAAACCTTTCTTTGAACAGGACATTCAGGGCAGAGACATGTCAGAGCACACAGGACTCAGCCATCACAGAACAGTATTGCCTCAGAGTACATTTTCTGTCAAAGTCCAAAGCAGCAACAGAGTCAGCCCCAGATCCTGGCTTTGTGGGGGAACACCGACTCCAACAGTGACTCACTTGTGCCTTCTGCTGTTGCTGCTATTCGTGTATTTCTGTAGCTGTGCACAGTTCCATAATTCCAAAGTTCCCCTTTGCAATTCCTGTATGACATATAAGGCAAAGTCTCCTGGCAAGCTGGTGTGACTAATATCCCAATTTCTTTGCTCTGAGACTCCTCCAGAATAGATTTGACCGAGCTGTCTGCACACCCCAACAACAGTTCTCTATCAAGTTAAAGCTTAAATAAAGTAGGAATTGAAGGATTATCCTTATGTCCTACAGAGAAGTGCCATAGACCCTTATGGCCAGAATACAGCATACAGCTTTTAGCGAGCTTCCTCAAATCACTTGAAGGATCACTTGAAAAAACAAAATGCATGGTATGATCAACTGCAGTTTCACTATGTTTACTTTCTAGATTGTGACAGCAATCTACAGATTTCAAACTCTTGAGAAGCAATACCTGAAAGATGCAGCAAAAACACCTTCCCTCCAGAAACATTTTTGTTTTAAGAGGATCCCTCCTGCAGAAGAACATCTTCTGCCCTCCCACCCCCTGACTCTGTCACACTGACACAACTGCTTTTTTTGACCTTGCTGCAGAGTGAACCACAAACAATGGAGCACCCACTGTGTCCCCTCAGAGGCAGATCATCTCACCACTGCACGAGCACAACCTGGGGGATAATGAACTATAGGGAGAACACAGGGGGATGAAGTGGCTAGGCTGTGGGAGAGACATGATTTTTTTTCTGATAGGCCTTGCTAGAAGAGCAAATGTATCAAACTATACTTTCAAGCTCATTTAATCCAAATTCATTGATAACACACTGCCATTGAAAAGGACACATCGAAGTCCCCCCTGTGCATGTATAGAGAACATATACTACCTCAGTTCTATGGTTTCCTTGTTTGTAATTTTAAAAAATATAAATTATCTCTTCTGCTCTGCTCAATGCCTTTGAAATAATATTTTTCTGGAAATGTTTCTTTTAGTGGTTGTACAATTGCAGTTGTGTTGGTGCCAAAGTCTGAAGTTCAGATCAGAAATAGCTGATTAAGAGTTTGATTTTTTTGGATAAAATAATGACACTGATAAGGTGCTTTAAAACCAGCTCACTTTCCCATCCATCCTCTCCTTTGAAAAGGTAGCAAAACAGTTTTGCCTATATTATTAAGAAAGGAATTCCACATAAAAGTAAACATGCAAGAAGCATCTCCTCCATTGTAGGGCACTAGCATGACTGGAGTTGCTCAACTTTTCCTGTTTGTTTCAGGTTTCCCATCTCTGTACTTTCCCAGTATCAGTGTTATCTATCTATTAAAAAAAATTACAATGGGGGCTCTGTCTCAATTCCAAAGTCATAACACTAGTTTTAGCATGTTGCTTTTGTGTGTTCTGGAATCTTTTCTCAAAACATATTGTGTCCCCACCAAATATTTTCATTTGTGTCCAGAGGAACACTAAAAAAAGACAGAAATTGATGCTGTGCAAACAATTTGTTTATAGTGAATATTCTAGAATTTGCCTCATCAAATACTATTCACTGGAGCAAAGCTAGGTTTAAGTAATTTGGCTGATGCTATTCTTCCCACTATTCTATTCAAGTCAGCAGATGAACATTGTCTCTTGAGGATTTCTTGGCTTTGCAGAAATTCTGACACTACTGTCTGGTGCTTTGAGTGTTACAATGAAATGAGTCCCAGCTGTTTATTTCCCCATCCCAAAGCATGTTCTTTCACTCTACACACCCTTCAGTTAAACAACTGATACATTTCTCCTTGCATATTACCTGGCAGGCCTTGGCTTTTGGTCTGATCTCCTGCACTAAGGAGGTTTTAGTGATTGTACTGTTTGTGCATCTGTCTCTTGTTTATCCACTAACCCACATCGGACTTTTTGTACCAAAACTGCTGAAGAGTAGAAACCTCGAAGATTTGTTAATAGATGGCCCATAGGACAGACCCAAATTTCTGCCCCACAAGAGGACTATCTCTAATATGTATAAAAGAGCACATAAAAAGCAAGAAATTCACCTGCAGGCATATAAGGAAACCTGGCAGCAGAAAGCTTGAGGCATGGCATCAACACCTAGATGGATTTCCACACCCTCAACTCTTTGAGAATACTTACAGGGATAAGGCATGTCCAGGCTTTAAAATCTCCTGAAGTAGAGCCACCTTGTACTGGCAAACTCCCGACCACTTGAAACACATTAACAGAACTGCAAAATCTTGCAGTTCACTTTCTTGTCAGTTGTCTATTTTCAGGTTTTCTGGTTTTTTCCCTAATTTTTCAAGTATTATGAGTTTGGTGCTATTGCTTGTCTCTCTTTTGCTGAAAAAGACATCTCACTTTGCCATTATATTTCACAAGGCTTTAGCACTGAAATTGCTTTTCATATAAACAGTGTCACCGGTTAAAGATTGCCATTTAATCATGACTGATTATTTTGCAGATGTTTGCACAGGAAAGGTCCAGCACAATCTGCTTGCATCAGCAGTATTTTCTTTTTTAAGCAAAAAACTGCTAACAGTGTTTAACAGAATTTTCTCTCACTGAATAGTTTAAAATGTAGAATGCATTTCATTCACAGAATTATCTATCCCCATTTTTTACACTGTTTGTTTGAACTGTACTGCTTTCTGCTGGATTACTCCATAAATGGTATGGTTTATACCAGAAAATACTGAAACTGCCTTTATCTTTTATTTTCCGATCCCTTGCATTACTTTGTTCTATTTCTAGTTAACACAAGCCTATTGTAGCCAGCAACACTGACTGTTGCTATGGTTTTGCACTCCTTATGATTTGTTTCCATTTTCTACTGGTCCTTTTTCAGTTGTTTGACATGTTTTTAGTTGCTTCATCTATGATTAATCTCTTTAGTGACTCACTTGCTTAGGTATCATTTGGACTCAAATAATCTGATCACATACTGGAATACTTCCAGACTTTTGAAACAATATTATAGGGTATTATGCTTAGAGTTAGATGGCAGTCTAGCTCTTAGCTAGCTGTATTTTCCACTTGGGTGACTTCAGGGAATGAAGTATACTCCACATTTTTATGGTTGTATGGATGGAATTGATCTTCAAGTGCAAATAAATGTATATCTTATTACTCCTTACGATATGCAGACAGACAGGAGGTCAGGATGGAGCCTCTGTAAAATAAAGTGAGCAGCCCCCATTTTTTTTCATGGCTCTGGCTTCTGGTGGCTGGCAGCTGGGACTCTGGTTGGTTTTCTGACCTTGCCTGGAGAACACCAGGCTCAATCCCTTCTTGGAATCAGTAATTTCCAATAGTTCCAGCTATTTCTGTGAAGTTCCTTCAGAGCAGGTCATTTTCACATCCAGAAAGAAATGAATGCTTCTATTCTTGTGGCAGTGCCTCAGTACAATATGCACCTAACTCTGATAGATGCCTTGAGCAAGGTTGGACAAAAAGAAGAAAACTAGAAAGCAGAAGTTGATATTGTTGGTAAAACTTATTGCCACTTCCATCAAAGCCAAAGATATGAGATATGACCCATATAAACACTCACCGTCACAACTACAGGTTACACAATCAGAATACTAAAAATAGCTGCAAGATTTAGATACTGACATAATCCTACTTTCAAACCAGCAGCCAGAGAGATCAGCCCTCAATACTTCAGGCCAACTTGCTTTTTGTACACAGATTGGCTGAAAATATTGTCGAATCTTTGTTTTAGTCTCTCTCTAACACAACATCACCTTTTTCATATAACATTTGTTGTCCCAAGAGTCCCCCATTCAGCTAAGTTGGACTGTGGTTGCAAAAACTTGATATATACTAGACATGGGATCACCAAGAAGACTATTCAGGTTAACCTGGTGAGCAATTGTTGCCTAATCAGGGATGTTTTCTGATTTATCCATTCACACTAGGATTTTTTAACACTTTCCCATCTTCATCCCATTTGTAATTACACTGGATGTGTGGTATTAACACCTATGGCACCAAAACCGAATCAGAGAATTCTGCTCTTTCTCACATATTAAGAAGTGTCCAAAATGTAATTATCCTTTACTTTTCACTTCTTAAAGTTCTTTAATTTCCTTATGCAGGACTTCCACACTATTAGAGAGTAATTTGTACCTTCTAACTCTTTTCTGTGGGGCTCTTTTAATGAATATTGTGAATTGCACATAACAGTACAGAACAAGACATGAATACAGGCATTCCCCACTCCACAAGATCAGGGAGACTGACAATGTGCACATTTACTCTCAATATTCATGCTGCATTACTTTATGTATATTCTCTAATATTACATTTTAAAAATATCTGTCTTGCCTGTTCTGAACATATCCTGTTCTGCAAATACAAACATGCACAAAGAACATGTTTGGGTAAAAGACTGTAAGATTTTGTTCCAGAACATTCCCCCTCCTCCATGCATATCTAAGTATTTTCTTATCAGGGATTCAGAACCTGCCTATTGCAAAATGGCAACAAAATATCTAGTCAAAATCCAAAAATGGCAACACCCTTTCTAATTAAATATTTATTTAGTTCTAAAGTTCATGTTTGGAGTGTTTACAATGTCATCATTTATGAACTAGTACATTTTCTATCAGATTTTTATAGGGAAAATCTACTTTGCCAGGAAAAAAAAAATTACTTTTCACTAGTGAAAAATCACAATGGAGATCCTGCTATTAAAACCCCCCTCATAAACACTATCAAAGAATCACACCAAATAAGGCTTGCAAGGATCTTTTATTTAAATAACTAACAAACTATTTATACTTTTACAAGAGTCTGTCCTATTTTAGTAAATATTTGGCAAAGTTATTTGATTAAGAGAGCAACCTGACCCTCATTTAACGTGGTTATTTGCCATAACTTATTCTTCCATCATTTTGGTTTAACTACACAAATAATTTTTTGACATCTTTAGGTTAAGTAATACTTCTCATAACTTGATTAAGACTGGATTTGCCAAGATAAGTGGCCAGGGATCTTTGAAAAAACTTTTGTACAGACATCTTAGGGCTGAAATCACTCTCAGCAACTTGTCATCAAGTACTACGTGGGGAACAGCATGGTCACCTCTTGTTTGATCAATAGATGTGTCTTTCATTCCCTAACAAGCCTTGCTTTAGAGGCACTTTTTATCTCTGAAAGCTGTTTAGCAGCTGTGATTTCTGCTCAGACATTGAAGTGCACCTTGTCCCCATGGCATGTTACCTAACGTGGTGTCCTAAAGCCACTTGCCCACATCAGAATCGAGGGAGAGCTTGGCCCTGGTGCTGCAGAGAGCACAGCAGTGAGCACCATCACACACCCTGCAGTGTCTGCACCTGCCTGCTGGGGCTCACCGGCCCTGGCCATGCACTGAGCACCATCACACACCCTGCACCTGCCTGCTGGGGCTCACCAGCCCTGGCCATGCTGCACTCCCTGGACAGCAGCAGTTTGTGCAGCATTCACACACCAGCCCCAGCTCCTGCCACACAGCACTGTGCTGCTCTCTGCTATTAGGCATGGCTACAACACACCACACTAGCCTTTTACATACTGAACTTGACTTTTCTTGAGGAATTTTAAAGAGATGGAATTTAGGTCAGTCATGCTGCAATACACTTGGAATAAATAACAGGCTTCATAATCCAGCCGTCTCCACATTCCAAGTACTTTCCTCCTCCTGATGAACTGAACTACCTGGTTTTGGGAAGCCTTTTAGGAAGCTCATTACAATTTCTAGAAAGAGATATTATTTTTTCAGGACTCATTCAGGTCAAAGCTATCAGGCTCTTGTTAGTATCTTCTCAGTATTTCCCCTCCAGGGAGGTAAAGGGACAAGGCCTTGAAAGCTGAACTCAATAATCAAGTAGCATTTGTGGCATCTCATGCCACATCATGGAATTGTGGACACATTCTAATCAGATCAAAATACAGTTATGGCCTCAGAGCATGTTAGTCCCATATGAGATCTAAAACTGTTTTGAATATCAATATTTTGCATGAATTCCATACCACATACTCTTCATAGTTACAACTTTTCATTCACTGTTTTTGACTAAACCAGATGCTTAAAAAGGCAAACCAATGGCTATGGGGAACTGTGCTTCTGACTCTCCTGCCAAATATGAGAGCTGTACAGACTGGGCTTTGGGCAGTGGTTTTACACTTGCCTCATGCTGATCTGAGTGCAGGCTGCTGTCACAAGAGCCAATTTTACATTCTCCTCTTTCTTTATCAGCAGGA
>NW_005054336.1:2644146-2645072 GCF_000277835.1 Geospiza fortis
CCCACTCTTTTGTAGCACTCGTCTTCTTACTTCTTACTGGACACAGCTGTGGTCTATTAAGGGCAGGCCTGTTCCTAATCTTTGGTGATTAGTACAGCTGCAACTCCTCAGGTGTGAGACTACCTTCTGCACTTTCTTACATTCTATCCCTGCACAGAAGCCCATACCTTCCTAGCTGTGGAGAGAAGCTGCCTCACCATCTACATAAAAATGTCCATTTTATCTCATTGAAAGCTCACAAGATATGAGGGGAGATGTCAAACTTTAACTCTTCTCAAACCCAGAGTGCGTCTAATCCAGAGCATATAAGAAATTGCTCTGCAAGAGGCCCTGTTAAAAGTGAAGAAAGTTGGTTTTGATAACACTTCTTTCCAGTAATGTAGACTAATAAGATGGAGAAAGCAAATTCAAAATCATAATGGAGATTAGCCATCTCCACTGAATATGCTCCACTGTCTTTGTTGCTTGTGTCTAGCAAACTCTCTTGTAGTTTCAGTTCTTTCTGGATATCCTGCTAAACTGCTGTGAAGAAGGCTGTTCAGACATTATTCCAACTGTTGCTGCCATCTGTAAATATTTGTACATATTACCAGAGCTCTGAATGTGCAAATTTCTGACAACAAAATAAATCAATCTATTTAAGTAAAAAGACTTAAAAGCCAACTGTAACAGCTGAAGAAAATACAAACTCCTATCTTCTCCCAGCAGAGGCTTTTAAGGAAAACGTGCTCATTTCTGAAAATGGGCTTGTCATTAATGTAGTGAAGTTTTCCACTCCAGCACAGAAAAAGCATGCAAAGAGGTTTTAAAAAGACTTAAGTTGTCAGTGGGCACCTCCAGCACTTGGGAGAAAGTTCTTAGCAGACCAGCAGCATGTGGAAGGAAAACAAGGATCCAGAGGAAGGGGCTGTCACAGCTAACAAGCA
>NW_005054336.1:2645117-2650487 GCF_000277835.1 Geospiza fortis
CCCTCAGACTCTTGAGCTGCCTGAATCACCTCAAAAGAGTCAGAAAATCGTCATCTCTAATGATGACTGATATCATTCTGACAAGGATTTCATCAGCTGCTAGCCACAGGCATCTTAGGAAATGGATCTCTGTACCACAGGTCTGAAGTAATGTTAAAGATACTGAAAAAAATTTTCAAAGGACAAGGCATCATGTTTTAAAATGTAACGGTTGAAGGAGAAGTAAAACACCAGGCCAGTTGCTTTTCACCTCTCTTGGCCACAGGAGTTATATATCTCTATTGCCCAGAGAGGCGCCTTCAGCTTGAGAACACTGAAGAGAGTAAGTTTATAAAGGACTTGTAATCCATTTGCTCATATACCTGTTCTTTCCAAATACAGTGGCTCATACCCTCCTCGTCTGCTGCATTACAACAGGAAATTCTGTTTTCTTTTAATGTCATCAGACTTCTCTGGACTGATTTTGGACTCCAGTTTTCACACAATAAACACATTTCTCAGAAGCAGATCTTCAGGATTTGCCTTCAATATTTTTGGCGTTTTGTTTTGGAGTTGGTTTTTATGTTTTGTTTTGTGGAGTTTCATGTTTGCTTGTCGGGGAATTTTTGTTTGGTTGTAGGTATGGTTTTTTTGTTGCTGTGTGCTGGTGGGTTTTGGGGGTCTTGTTATGTTTTTTAAAAGGATTGCATTGCGTTTCAGTTCTTACAAGGAGGACGTTACAGATTATAAAAACTCCTGAACTGTGCTGCACACTTTAAGCACATTCTACTGCATGTTATTTCTGCACATCTGCAGGTGACTAGGACAGATGTGATGTATTACCTGGCTCAGTGCCCACTGAGGTTAGCTATTAGAACATTTCCACTGACTTTAGAGAGCTTTGCACAAGGCTATTAAAAGAAGCTTTCAATGAGAGAAGAGTTGCACTCTGTCTGTTCTTACTGGCATTAGCAATGTCAGACTAAGAACCCTTTAACATTTTGGACATCTTGGTGCAGCCAAGGGGTGCAAAAAATACACAGTCCCACAGAGCATAGCCCTGCTTTCAAAACTTGATTCTGCTTTTGCAAATAAACTTGCTTCCCCTTAAAACAAAGGGGGAAAAGAGTCCTTTTTTCTCAGTTTTTCCTCAGTGTGGTCTGATAGTCTCACATTGACAAACACTCTCTTTCCCAAGAAACAATTTTTTTTCTCAAAAATCAATTTAACCAAACAGCAGATTCCCCAAGACAGATGCCTTGCACGCACAACAGTCTGTCCCTACCCAGTGGCACTCCTGCCTCCTCTATTTAAAATTCTCTGTAGCCTTTGTGGGTACACAGCTTCCATGCTTAGCATGCATGCCTGTCGTGTTTATAAAAAAAGGTTTCATTTAACATCCCAGACCAAAAACACGTCCATAAATAAAATAAAACCTCACAAGAGAATACCGATTAAAGAAGGGAACAGTAACAAGCAACAGGAACCAACTTTTCAAGCTCCTTAGGGAACTGATAGCATTCAGCAACAATCAGATTCAAGCCACTGAGAAGTCTCTTTTCCTGCTCACTTCAAATTAAACTTCTAGCATAATCAATATCCAGAACATACACAACGGATCCGCAGGATTATTTACAAAATGCTCACGCTTTCCTGCCAACTCTATATCTTTGCATCTCTTGCCCACAACTCCTTGCTGTCAGCTGCACTCCTGAGAGCAGGCAGGATTAAGCTGCCTCGTTAAAAGCCATTCCCAGTGCACCCAAGCTAACTGCAATGAAGTGCTGACAGAATGCCTTCACCTACGAGGGAAATGTGCTGTGGTAAGAGAGAAAGAGAAAGAATGTCAGGATAGAAGGTGACTAAATAACTTATGCATTTCCAGACCTCATTTCAGTTAGAATATTTTTGCTCCTCTGAGATACTGCAGGGTTTATGAATTACACATTTTTTTTCTTTTCAGTTTTTCATACTTCTGCAATACAACTGGAGGTGCTGCTGCAGTATTCTGGCACAGATTCCACAGAATTAGTAACTACAAAATGGACATATCCA
The DNA here is from genome assembly GCF_000277835.1 of Geospiza fortis. Classification (NCBI taxonomy): domain Eukaryota; kingdom Metazoa; phylum Chordata; class Aves; order Passeriformes; family Thraupidae; genus Geospiza; species Geospiza fortis. The sequence continues at coordinate 2,647,152 of NW_005054336.1, forward strand.
CCTTGACACACACCCTCCAAGAGATTTTGCAGAGAAGGGAGAAGACATCTTGTACAGGCTGCTCAGGGCTAACATGTCTAACATGCTCTTGGAGTAGAACATTCCCAGAGAGCATGGGAAGACAGCACCAGATACTCCTTCCCACTTACCCGGGGAACACCAGCTCCAACAGCTCTGCTGACCTCTAGAGAGGCAGGACTTTCTTTACAAGGGGTGTCCCAAGCCACTTAAAATTTATAACTTAAAACTCAAGCTAACTATATAGAAAAATTCTTAATCACAAGTTATTATAATTGCCTTTTAACCATAGTATAAATTGTGACAAGAATATATTGTACAAATTCCACAGAGAGATTGCTGAGAAGACTGCAACAGCTGATTGATCAGTGCCTTATGGCACATGTCCCAGGAGGCTCTGTCCTGGCAAGCAGGCTGCACCATCCTGTGCTGGCCCTGTCTTCCAAAGCACAGAACTATGCTTCCCTCAGACTTGAAAAATTATCTGTTCTATCCTGAAAATGGACATATTGTATTCAGTAAAAAATTATTTTGGTTTTGAGACTCATAAGTGCTGTATGTTTTCTTTGGGGTAATATATATCCCACAGAGGTTTTTCTTGTTTTTCCTAAAGTATCATCACCTTTATCTTCATCTTTCTTAATCTAATTCTGTTTCTGAAGGAAACCTAAAATGTGAAATTTGGGCCTCCACTCTATTTGATCTGTTGCTTGTGTGTTCTCCTTCAGTTTTTCCATCTACAACACTTATTTTAGCACTCAGCATTTCAAGGAAGCCAGGAAAGATTATAGTTCCTGGTATCTGGAAAAAATGTCTTCAGACAAACCCTGGTAGTCTGCTCAGTCTCAGCTTTTTCTCCACTGGCACCCACAGCCAGGGGTGCACCCTGCAGTGTCACCCAGCTGGTGCATCATGCACCGGACCAAGGGATTTGAAAACTGTTTGCTTCTTTTTGCAGACCAAAAATTCATTCCTCCCAAGGAAATACCCAGGTAGATTCTTTTGCAACCAAATGCTTATGTACAAAGTATTTCAGTTTTAATAAGTTTTTTTCTAGAGCAAAGAGACAGCTGTCCTTACCCTCCACACTGGTGCAGCACGGCTGGTCTGCAAGTTTTCTTGTGTGAAGTAATCATCTAATAAAGGTCAGAAATGTAGTAATAACTAAAATATGTACACTAACTAATGTAATATTTCCTAAGCACTTAAGAACTCCTGTTGTCTGCTGATGTATTTGATATGTTTCTGCTAATGGCAGCTTATATCACCAGAAAGCGCCCATGGTGTCTTCTTCAGCACTGAATAAGGCTGACCTTTGTGAACCACACACAGGCAGAAAAACACGTTTTTAAAGATAAATATCTTTTTTTAAAAAAGCATCACCTAAATATTAATTGGTCCTCATAAACACAAGCTCAACCATTGCAAAAAAACTTTCACAAAAGACTGTGGGAGGAGATGACAACAACCTTCATATACCTACAAGACACCATAAAACTGTATTTGATCTAAATAAAGTAGCTAAATAAATTGAATAGCTCTGCATTTCAAAGAAACAGACACCAGAAGCCACTGGCCAGGATGCAGGCTGATAGATGAAGACTTGGACTGTTTGCATGTGAGCTTGGCTTCAGCAGCTCCCTCGGGGACAGAGCTCTCCCAGGAGGCCAGAGCAGTGTCAGGGTGCAGCTGGGGGAGCCCAGCCCCAGCCTGGCCACTGGTACCTGGAGCTGGCACTCGGGCACTGCACTCTCTGGAGGGCAGGCTTGGATGTCTGAGCAAGGAAACAGCATTGCACTCACTTCCAGCTTGAGTGCAATTGTGTACTATTGTGTGTGTGTAACAGGTTGCACTTCTGCCAAGGAAACACACACTCCTGCCAGCGTCTCCTAACACAGCAAGCACTGACTGGCCTTCTGGGCACAGACAATGGTGAACAAGAGGAGTCCTGGCACCCTTCTCCTCCCCAGTGAGGGGCATTCATGAGCACCATTATCCTCATCGACTCTTGTTTTTGCCAGAAGCAGGAAAAAAACCACTAGGTGCTTAAATCAACAGAGCACATCAAGTGTAGAGGCTAATAAAGCCCTTTATTGCAGACTGAAGCCAGACTGAAGTCCAAGTGGTTAATGAGCTTTGGTCAGCTATTTGTTTTTCTCTCAGATTTGTTCCTGACCGCTTCATTTGCGGTGAGGTATTTGTGTCTTTTTATTACTTTTATTATTTATATGAGACATAAACCAAACACTTTCCATCCTAACTGGCAAAACAGCCCAGTGGTCTGTTTCTCTTACACAGAAACAGCCTGGAGGCATGACAGCTATCTTGCCTCTCCTCATGTTAGTCCTTAAACTGGCAAGACTTTCTCCAAGGCCAACTGTCCTGATCAATCATCACAGGCTATCAGCAAACTCATACACCACAATGACATGATGAAATACCAGTTCCTGGCTAACTTCTGCTTCTTCCCAGCATTGCTAATGGTTCAACACCCTCAGAAACACCAGAGGTTAAGGACAACCAACAATCTGCCAATCAATTTTAGTACAAGGCATTATTCACTCAAGTAGGACATAAATCAGCAAAGACACAAAACAGTGCTTGACATAAACAGAATTTACATATTGTGTGCGAGCCTGGAGCTTTTTGTTAGACAAAAACCCCCCAGAGCAGAAATGGCACCCAGCTTCACTTTTTGTCCTTTAATGGGGGTATGAAATGACAGGCTGATTAAGAGTTTGTTCAAAGTCTATGGTGGTAACTACTGTAATTTTATCAGTCTGCTTCAATTTTGTCTTGGGGACCTGTTCAATAAATCCCTTGGATTTCATTGAGGAGAGTAAGTTGTTTGTAGCTGTCCTTGCAGCTTTGGTTAATCCTAAACTGCTATTCTGATCAGAGACCATAAATCCATGCCAAATTTAAGACAGCCAAAATGAATAACAGTAACTTCCCTTTCCTAGCCTACACTTTGACACAGGTTTCAGAACCCACTAGAGAAGCAGAAGAAGTACCTAGAGCAGCTTGCTCTGTCTGAGCCTGCTGCACCACAAAGCTTCAACAAGCCTGAGTACATGATACCCAGCTCAATCATGAGATTTTAACAGATGTGATCAGAAGGCCTGAATTGTAGCATTAACTGAATTCCACAGCCAACAGGGCACAGGGATAGAAAGCAAAGGAGTGTTGTGGGGAAGAAATAAAACTAAAGAAAAAAAGAGAAGAAACTAAAATAAAAAAAAAAAAAAAAGCAAAAAACAAAAAAGACAACAGAAAGGTCAGGAGAAAAATGCATATGGATGCATGGGGAAATAAGCC
>NW_005054336.1:2650497-2651529 GCF_000277835.1 Geospiza fortis
CATGTTATTAATAACATGATAAATGCTCACAACATGTTCAAACAAAAGAATCTGCCTTCCCCAGTTACCTGGGGTAATTAATTTCCGCCAGTTCTTGCCACTAGTTTTGGCTGGTTCACCAGTACGGAAAATAACAGCTCTTCCCAGGAGCTGCAGCAGAGTGCGTTTTGAATGTCCCTAAACCACCTTTCCTTAGTTGTTAAAATAAAATTCTTTCAGTTTTCCACCCAAACACAGGCAGGGGAGAACACAGAGGCTGGGAAGTGCACAGACTATGGCAGCCTCTTAGATGCCCAAGTGCCCACAACAGAGGAGATGGGTAGAGTACTGCACAATATACTTAAGGATCCTCAGACCTGTGATCTGCTTTATTTTCCAGAGCAGAGTAGATCTGATCACCAGTGGGGAGGCTGTGAAGATTCAGATACTGCTGCTTTAATCAGTGCTGTGCTGCAACATCTGTGCTTTCACCAAACACGCCACCAGCCCCAGGGGCAGAGTCCTAAACTACCAAACAATAATACTGATAACAAGGTAAGTCAGTGCGGGGGACCATTGCTGAACAAAGTGCACTCTTTCACATCAGAATTTGTATCAGTTATCTCAGAAATACTACAAGAAGAAGTTGCTCTAATGACCTTCTATACTTTAATTGATCTTAGGTGTTTCGTTCAAGGCCAGGTAGGGTTACCTGCTTCTCCTCAAGTTAACAGTGACTGACTGTTGAATACACCCTGATCATATCTATGTTAGCACAGAAGAGAACTAAAAAACTTAGTACACAGCCTTGATTTTTATAAACAAACATGCATAAAAGTCTTACAAATTTCAATGAGATTATACAAAACCCTACAATATAAATTACAAAACAGACCCCTGAGAACAGGTTCAACAGCTTCAGAATCAATATTCCACAGAGTGCTAACTGTGGCAACAAACTGTCTTGAAATTTGTGTGTCCTTGTTGGGTTTCCAGCTTTCATTTTGAGATGTAAACAGTCATGCTCAAACTCATGTTTGAGTTCTCTCTTTC